>NC_057808.1:275435370-275457927 GCF_018294505.1 Triticum aestivum
GACGCCGGCCCCCGACGCGTCCCCGCCCCGCTTGACGCCGGCCCCCGGCTCCCGAAGGTGAGATTTTTTTAATTTTTCAGTTTTTAATTTTTGCTTCATTGGTACTCACAATTGTTGCCACTCGGTATGTAGATGGAGGTGAACAACGACGACATGGACTCGTTGTCCGATTCATCGGATTGGTCGTCATCCGACGATTCGGACATTGATGAGTTGTTGCAAGATGATGACGTCGAGATGATGAGCCTCCTCGTCGACGTGCAAGCGTTTGAAGACCGCGCGAAGCTTATGGATCAGAGGAGAGGGTCGAAGATGGGGTGACTCACCATCTACCGGAACCGCGCTCTCGGACACGAGCATTTGATGCAAGACTACTTCGCAGAGGTACCTACATACCCTCCTCGTCTCTTCCGCAGAAGGTACCCAATGCGTCGTAGTTTGTTTATGAAGATTGTCACCGATTGTGAGGCCGCCTCCGATTACTTTAAACGTCGTAGATCCGTCGCCAGTATCATGGGGTTTAGTGCATATCAAAAGATATCGGCGGCAATGCGGGTACTCGTTTATGGCATACCCGCGGATTATACCGACGAGTATCTTCGCATTGGGCAAGATACAACCACGGAGTCCGTCCGTAGGTTTGCCAAGTTGGTCATCCGGTTGTATGGTGAGCAGTATCTTTGGGCACCAAACGAGGAAGATACAAAGAGATTAATGGAAATGAATGAAAAAAGGGGATGGCCGGGGATGCTTGGTAGTCTTGATTGCGTGCATTGGAGGTGGAAAATTTTCCCAAAGGCATGGCACGGAATGTATTGCGGTAAAAGCCGTGATGCTACCATTGTGCTTGAGGCCGTAGCATCGGAGGACACATGGATTTGGCATGCATTCTTTGGGTTGCCGGGAACACTCAATGATATCAATGTCCTCAATAGATCTCCTTTGTTCAAAAGATTAATTTCTGGGGATGCTCCAGCTTGCAACTACAAAATCATGGACAATGAGTACTCAATGGGATACTATCTCACCGATGGCATCTATCCCGAATGGGAAACTCTTGTGAAGTCCATCAAGGAGAAAAATGGGGTGCCCTTAACAAGAAAAGAGGCTCATTTTGAAGGAAATATGCCCTAGAGGCAATAATAAAGTTATTATTTATTTCCTTATATCATGATAAATGTTTATTATTCATGCTAGAATTGTATTAACCGGAAACATAATACTTGTGTGAATACATAGACAAACAGAGTGTCACTAGTATGCCTCTACTTGACTAGCTCGTTGATCAAAGATGGTTACGTTTCCTAGCCATTGACATGAGTTGTCATTTGATTAACGGGATCACATCATTAGGAGAATGATGTGATTGACCTGACCCATTCCGTTAGCTTAGCACTCGATCGTTTAGTATGTTGCTATTGCTTTCTTCATGACTTATACATGTTCCTATGACTATGAGATTATGCAACTCCCGTTTATCGGAAGAACACTTTGTGTGCTACCAAACGTCACAACGTAACTGGGTGATTATAAAGGTGCTCTACAGGTGTCTCCGAAGGTACTTGTTGGGTTGGCGTATTTCGAGATTAGGATTTGTCACTCCGATTATCGGAGAGGTATCTCTGGGCCCTCTCGGTAATGCACATCACTTAAGCCTTGCAAGCATTGCAACTAATGAGTTTGTTGCGAGATGATGTATTACGGAACGAGTAAAGAGACTTGCCGGTAACGAGATTGAACTAGGTATTGAGATACCGATGATCGAATCTCGGGCAAGTAAAATACCGATGAGAAAGGGAATAACGTATGTTGTTATGCGGTCTGACCGATAAAGATCTTCATAGAATATGTGGGAGCCAATATGAGCATCCAGGTTCCACTATTGGTTATTGACCGGAGACGTGTCTCGGTCATGTCTACATAGTTCTCGAACCCGTAGGGTCCGCACGCTTAACGTTTCGATGACCGTTATATTATGAGTTTATATGTTTTGAGGTACCGAAGGTTGTTCGGAGTCCCGGATGTGATCACGGACATGACGAGGAGTCTCGAAATGGTCGAGACATAAAGATTGATATATTGGAAGCCTATGTTTGGATATCGGAAGTGTTCCGGGTGAAATCGGGATTTTACCGGAGTACCGGGAGGTTACCGGAACCCCCCGGCAACATAATGGGCCTTAGTGGGCCTAGGTGGAAGAGAGGAGAGGCGGTTAGGGCTGGGGCGCGCGCCCCTCCCCCTAGTCCGAATAGGACAAGGAGAAGTTGGCGGCGCCCCCTTCCTTCTTCTCCCTCTCCTCTTTCCCCCCTCCCAAGTCCTAATCCAACTAGGAAAAGGGGGGAGTCCTACTCCCGGTGGGAGTAGGACTCCTCCTGGCGCGCCCCAAGGCTGGCCGCACCTCCCCCCTTTGATCCTTTATATACGGGGGCAGGGGGGCACCCCATAGACACAACAATTGATCATTGATCTCTTAGCCGTGTGCGGTGCCCCCTCCACCATATTACACCTCGATAATATCGTAGCGGTGCTTAGGCGAAGCCCTGCGTCGGTAGAACATCATCATCGTCACCACGCCGTCGTGCTGACGAAGCTCTCCCTCAACACTCGGCTGGATCGGAGTTCGAGGTACGTCATCGAGCTGAACGTGTGCTGAACTCGGAGGTGCCATACGTTCGGTACTTGATCGGTCGGATCGTGAAGACGTACGACTAAATCAACCGCGTTGTGTTAACGCTTCCGCTTTCGGTCTACGAGGGTACGTGGACAACACTCTCCCCTCTCGTTGCTATGCATCACCATGATCTTGCGTGTGCGTAGGATTTTTTTTGAAATTACTACGTTCCCCAACAGTGGCATCCGAGCTTGGTTTTATGCGTAGATGTCATATGCACGAGTAGAACACAAGTGAGTTGTGGGCGATATAAGTCATACTGCTTACCAGCATGTCATACTTTGGTTCGGCGGTATTGTTGGATGAAGCGGCCTGGACCAACATTATGCGTACGATTACGCGAGACTGGTTCTTCCGACGTGCCACAGAGGTGGCTGGCGGGTGTCAGTTTCTCCAACTTTAGTTGAACCGAGTGTGGCTACGCCCGGTCTTTGCGAAGGTTAAAACAACACCAACTTGACAAACTATCGTTGTGGTTTTGATGCGTAGGTAAGAACGGTTCTTGCTAAGCCCATAGCAGCCATGTAAAACTTGCAACAACAAAGTAGAGGACGTCTAACTTGTTTTTGCAGGGCATGTTGTGATGTGATATGGTCAAGACATGATGCTAAATTTTATTGTATGAGATGATCATGTTTTGTAACCGAGTTATCGGCAACTGGCAGGAGCCATATGGTTGTCGCTTTATTGTATGCAATGCAATCGCCCTGTAATGCTTTACTTTATCACTAAGCGGTAGCGATAGTCGTAGAAGCATAAGATTGGCGAGACGACAACGATGCTACGATGGAGATCAAGGTGTCGCGCCGGTGACGATGATGATCATGACGGTGCTTCGGAGATGGAGATCACAAGCACAAGATGATGATGGCCATATCATATCACTTATATTGATTGCATGTGATGTTTATCTTTTTATGCATCTTATCTTGCTTTGATTGACGGTAGCATTATAAGATGATCCCTCACTAAATTATCAAATTATAAGTGTTCTCCCTGAGTATGCACCATTGCGAAAGTTCTTGGTGCTGAGACACCACGTGATGATCGGGTGTGATAGGCTCTACGTTCAAATACAACGGGTGCAAAACAGTTGCACACGCGGAATACTCAGGTTAAACTTGACGAGCCTAGCATATAACAGATATGGCCTCGGAACACGGAGACCGAAATGTCGAGCGTGAATCATATAGTAGATATGATCAACATAGTGATGTTCACCGTTGAAACTACTCCATCTCACGTGATGATCGGACATGGTTTAGTTGATATGGATCACGTGATCACTTAGAGGATTAGAGGGATGTCTATCTAAGAGGGAGTTCTTAAGTAATATGATTAATTGAACTTGAATTTATCATGAACTTAGTACCTGATAGTATCTTGCTTGTCTATGTTAATTGTAGATAGATGGCCCGTGCTGTTGTTTCGTTGAATTTTAATGCGTTCCTTGAGAAAGCAAAGTTGAAAGATGATGGTAGCAATTACACGGACTGGGTCCGTAACTTGAGGATTATCCTCATTGCTACACAGAAGAATTACGTCCTGGAAGCACCGCTGGGTGCCAGGCCTGTTGCAGGAGCAACACCAGATGTTATGAACGTCTGGCAGAGCAAAGCTGATGACTACTCGATAGTTCAGTGTGCCATGCTTTACGGCTTAGAACCGGGTCTTCAACGACGTTTTGAACGTCATGGAGCATATGAGATGTTCCAGGAGTTGAAGTTAATATTTCAAGAAAATTCCCGGATTGAGAGATATGAAGTCTCCAATAAGTTCTACAGCTGCAAGATGGAAGAGAATAGTTCTGTCCGTGAGAATATACTCAAAATATCTGGGTATAACAATCACTTGATTCAACTGGGAGTTAATCTTCCGGATGATAGCGTCATTGACAGAATTCTTCAATCACTGCCACCAAGCTACAAGATCTTCGTGCTGAACTATAACATGCAAGGGATGGATAAGACGATTCCCGAGCTCTTCACGATGCTAAAGGCTGCGGAGGTAGAAATCAAAAAGGAGCATCAAGTGTTGATGGTCAATAAGACCACTAGTTTCAAGAAAAAGGGCAAAGGGAAGAAGGGGAACTTCAAGAAGAACAGCAAGCAAGTTGCTGTTCAGGAGAAGAAACCCAAGTTTGGACCTAAGCCTGAGACTGAGTGCTTCTACTACAAGCAGACTGGTCACTGGAAGCGGAACTGCCCCAAGTATTTGGCGGATAAGAAGGATGGCAAGGTGAACAAAGGTATATGTGATATACATGTTATTGATGTGTACCTTACTAATGCTTGCAGTAGCACCTGGGTATTTGATACTGGTTCTGTTGCTAATATTTGCAACTCGAAACAGGGGCTACGGATTAAGCGAAGATTGGCTAAGGACGAGGTGACGATGCGCGTGGGAAATGGTTCCAAAGTCGATGTGATCGCGGTCGGCACGCTACCTCTACATCTACCTTCGGGATTAGTTTTAGACCTAATAATTGTTATTTGGTGCCAGCGTTAAGCATGAACATTATATCTGGATCTTGTTTGATGCGAGACGGTTATTCATTTAAATCAGAGAATAATGGTTGTTCTATTTATATGAGTAATATCTTTTATGGTCATGCACCCTTGAAGAGTGGTCTATTTTTGTTGAATCTCGATAGTAGTGATACACATATTCATAATATTGATGCCAAAAGATGCAGAGTTGATAATGATAGTGCAACTTATTTGTGGCACTGCTGTTTAAGTCATATCGGTGTAAAGCGCATGAAGAAACTCCATACTGATGGACTTTTGGAACCACTTGATTATGAATCACTTGGTACTTGCGAACCGTGCCTCATGGGCAAGATGACTAAAACACCGTTCTCCGGAACTATGGAGAGAGCAACAGATTTGTTGGAAATCATACATACAGATGTATGTGGTCCGATGAATATTGAGGCTCGTGGCGGATATCGTTATTTTCTCACCTTCATAGATGATTTGAGCACATATGGGTATATCTACTTAATGAAACATAAGTCTGAAACATTTGAAAAGTTCAAAGAATTTCAGAGTGAAGTTGAAAATCATCGTAACAAGAAAATAAATTTTTTACAATCTGATCATGGAGGAGAATATTTGAGTTATGAGTTTGGTCTTCATTTGAAACAATGCGGAATAGTTTCGCAACTCACGCCACCCGAAACACCACAGCGTAATGGTGTGTCCGAATGTCGTAATCGTACTTTACTAGATATGGTGCGATCTATGATGTCTCTTACTGATTTACCGCTATCGTTTTGGGGTTATGCTTTAGAGACAGCTGCATTCACGTTAAATAGGGCACCATCGAAATCCGTTGAGACGACGCCTTATGAATTGTGGTTTGGCAAGAAGCCAAAGTTGTCGTTTCTTAAAGTTTGGGGCTGCGATGCTTATGTGAAAAAACTTCAACCTGATAAGCTCGAACCCAAATCGGAGAAATGTGTCTTCATAGGATACCCAAAGGAGACTGTTGGGTACACTTTCTATCACAGATCCGAAGGCAAAACTTTTGTTGCTAAATTCGGAAATTTTCTGGAGAAGGAGTTTCTCTCGAAATAAGTGAGTGGGAGGAAAGTAGAACTTGATGAGGTAACTGTACGTGCTCCCTTATTGGAAAGTAGTTCATCACAGAAACCGGTTTCTGCGACACCTACACCAATTAGTGAGGAAGTTAATGATGATGATCATGAAACTTCAGATCAAGTTATTACTGAACCTCGTAGGTCAACCAGAGTAAGATCCGCACCAGAGTGGTACGGTAATCCTGTTCTGGAGGTTATGTTACTAGACCATGACGAACCTACGAACTATGAAGAAGCGATGGTGAGCCCAGATTCCGCAAAATGGCTTGAGGCCATGAAATCCGAGATGGGATCCATGTATGAGAACAAAGTATGGACTTTGGTTGACTTGCACGATGATCGGCAAGCCATTGAAAATAAATGGATCTTCAAGAAGAAGACTGACGCTGATGGTAATGTTACTGTCTATAAAGCTCGACTTGTTGCGAAAGGTTTTCGACAAGTTCAAGGGATTGACTACGATGAGACCTTCTCACCCGTAGCGATGCTTAAGTCTGTCCGAATCATGTTAGCAATTGCCAAATTTTATGATTATGAAATTTGTCAAATGGATGTCAAAACTGCATTCCTGAATGGATTTCTGGAAGAAGAATTGTATATGATGCAACCGGAAGGTTTTGTCGATCCAAAGGGAGCTAACAAAGTATGCAAGCTCCAGCGATCCATTTATGGACTGGTGCAAGCCTCTCGGAGTTGGAATAAACGCTTTGATAGTGTGATCAAAGCATTTGGTTTTGTACAGACTTTTGGAGAAGCCTGTATTTACAAGAAAGTGAGTGGGAGCTCTGTAGCATTTCTGATATTATATGTGGATGACATATTGCTGATTGGAAATGATATAGAATTTCTGGATAGCATAAAGGGATACTTGAATAAGAGTTTTTCAATGAAAGACCTCAGTGAAGCTGCGTATATATTGGGCATCAAGATCTATAGAGATAGATCAAGACGCTTAATTGGACTTTCACAAAGCACATACCTTGACAAAGTTTTGAAAAAGTTCAAAATGGATCAAGCAAAGAAAGGGTTCTTGCCTCTGTTACAAGGTGTGAAGTTGAGTAAGACTCAATGCCTGACCACTGCAGAAGATAGAGAGAAGATGAAAGATGTTCCCTATGCTTCAGCCACAGGCTCTATCATGTATGCAATGCTGTGTACCAGACCTGATGTGTGCCTTGCTATAAGTCTAGCAGGAAGGTACCAAAGTAATCCAGGAGTGGATCACTGGACAGCGGTCAAGAACATCCTGAAATACCTGAAAAGGACTAAGGATATGTTTCTCGTTTATGGAGGTGACAAAGAGCTCATCATAAATTGTTACGTCGATGCAAGCTTTGAAACTGATCCAGACGATTCTAAATCGCAAACCGGATACGTGTTTACATTGAACGGTGGAGCTGTCAGTTGGTGCAGTTCTAAACAAAGCGTCGTGGCGGGATCTACGTGTGAAGCGGAGTACATAGCTGCTTCGGAAGCAGCAGATGAAGGAGTTTGGATGAAGGAGTTCATATCCGATCTAGGTGTCATACCTAGTGCATCGGGTCCAATGAAAATCTTTTGTGACAATACTGGTGCAATTGCCTTAGCAAAGGAATCCAGATTTCACAAGAGAACCAAACACATCAAGAGACGCTTCAATTCCATCCGGGATTTAGTCCAGGTGGGAGACATAGAAATTTGCAAGATACATACGGATCTGAATGTTGCAGACCCGTTGACTAAGCCTCTTCCACGAGCAAAACATGATCAGCACCAAGGCTCCATGGGTGTAAGAATCATTACTGTGTAATCTAGATTATTGACTCTAGTGCAAGTGGGAGACTGAAGGAAATATGCCCTAGAGGCAATAATAAAGTTATTATTTATTTCCTTATATCATGATAAATGTTTATTATTCATGCTAGAATTGTATTAACCGGAAACATAATACTTGTGTGAATACATAGACAAACAGAGTGTCACTAGTATGCCTCTACTTGACTAGCTCGTTGATCAAAGATGGTTATGTTTCCTAGCCATTGACATGAGTTGTCATTTGATTAACGGGATCACATCATTAGGAGAATGATGTGATTGACCTGACCCATTCCGTTAGCTTAGCACTCGATCGTTTAGTATGTTGCTATTGCTTTCTTCATGACTTATACATGTTCCTATGACTATGAGATTATGCAACTCCCGTTTACCGGAAGAACACGTTGTGTGCTACCAAACGTCACAACGTAACTGGGTGATTATAAAGGTGCTCTACAGGTGTCTCCGAAGGTACTTGTTGGGTTGGCGTATTTCGAGATTAGGATTTGTCACTCCGATTGTCGGAGAGGTATATCTGGGCCCTCTCGGTAATGCACATCACTTAAGCCTTGCAAGCATTGCAACTAATGAGTTTGTTGCGAGATGATGTATTATGGAACGAGTAAAGAGACTTGCCGGTAACGAGATTGAACTAGGTATTGAGATACCGACGATCGAATCTCGGGCAAGTAAAATACCGATGACAAAGGGAATAACGTATGTTGTTATGCGGTCTGACCGATAAAGATCTTCGTAGAATATGTGGGAGCCAATATGAGCATCCAGGTTCCGCTATTGCTTATTGACCAGAGACGTGTCTCGGTCATGTCTACATAGTTCTCGAACCTGTAGGGTCCGCACGCTTAACGTTTCGACGACAGTTATATTACGAGTTTATATGTTTTGAGGTACCGAAGGTTGTTCGGAGTCCCGGATGTGATCACGGACATGACGAGGAGTCTCGAAATGGTCGAGACATAAAGATTGATATATTGGAAGCCTATGTTTGGATATCGGAAGTGTTCCGGGTGAAATCAGGATTTTACCGGAGTACCGGGAGGTTACCGGAACCCCCCCCCGGAAACATAATGGGCCTTAGTGGGCCTAGGTGGAAGAGAGGAGAGGCGGTTAGGGCTGGGCCGCGCGCCCCTCCCCCCTAGTCCGAATAGGACAAGGAGAAGGGGGCGGCGCCCCCCTTCCTTCTTCTCCCTCTCCTCTTTCCCCCTCCCAAGTCCTAATCCAACTAGGAAAAGGGGGGGAGTCCTACTCCCGGTGGGAGTAGGACTCCTCCTGGCGCGCCCCAAGGCTGGCCGCTCCTCCCCCCTTTGATCCTTTATATACGGGGGCAGGGGGGCACCCCATAGACACAACAATTGATCATTGATCTCTTAGCCGTGTGCGGTGCCCCCCTCCACCATATTACACCTCGATAATATCGTAGCGGTGCTTAGGCGAAGCCCTGCGTCGGTAGAACATCATCATCGTCACCACGTCGTCATGCTGACGAAACTCTCCCTCAACACTCGGCTGGATCAGAGTTCGAGGGACGTCATCGAGCTGAACGTGTGCTGAACTCGGAGGTGCCGTACAATCGGTACTTGATCGGTCGCATCGTGAAGACGTACGACTACATCAACCGCGTTGTGTTAACGCTTCCACTTTCGGTCTACGAGGGTACGTGGACAACACTCTCCCCTCTCGTTGCTATGCATCACCATGATCTTGCATGTGCGTAGGATTTTTTTTGAAATTACTACGTTCCCCAACACATTTCACCAAGGCACAAGAGGCAGCCCGCAAGGATATTGAGAGAGCTTTCGGTGTTTTGCAAGCAAGGTTTGCCATAGTTCAGGGTCCAGCTCGATTTTGGGACAAAAAAACCTTGGTGAACATCATGAAATGTTGTGTGATTCTACACAACATGATCCTAGAGGATGAGAGAGGGTTAAACCTCCCTTGTTTCTATGACAATGTTGGTACCCGTGTGCAATTGGAAAGAAACCCTTCTCGCATACACGCTTTTCTTCAAGCACATCGTGAGATTGAGGATGCAACCACTCATGGTCGGCTCCGGGATGATCTAGTAGAGCACCACTGGCAGTTGGATGGGCGGCGCATTGGCCCATGATGTATCTTTGTTTTACTTTTCTATGTCCTATTTGATTCGAACAATTATTGTAATTTGCTCAAACATTGTTGTAATAATTTGAATGATTATTGTTTTATTCGGTGGTGTAATAATAACTAAAATGATTATTGTTTTATGTCAAATGTGATGGAATTTGTTATATGTCATATGATAAAATGTGTGATATGTGAAATGACAGTTTTAAAGGTTGGGGTTGAGGCAAAGACTAGAACCCTCAAATCCAACCCTTAAAGTAGTTTAAGGGTTGGGTTTGAGGGTTCTAGTCTTTGCCCCTGTTTTTCAACCCTTAAAAGTACCAAAAACTGACACTTCTTAACCCTTAAAACTGATTTAAAGCGTGTTTGGTTGGGGGATTTAAAGATTGGGAATGGGAGTTTAAGGTATGTGAGACTAAAAATACCTTGATTGGATCTAGAACATGGGAATTAAGAGGGGAAGGGGAAGAGGAATTAAGGGGCCTAACTCCCTCAGATCTCTTCCCTGGGGTACCCCTGGTAATTCATGCGAGGATTGGGAATTGAGAGAAGAAATAACGATTCAGTTTATTTGTTACGTGCGCACGCGAATGGGTGCCGTTCAAAGTTTCCTATTCCGCAGCCTAATCCTATCAACCAAACAGGGCAGTTAAGTCTCTCTTAAATTCCTTGGTCTAATTGCCTTCACATGCCAATCAAAGGAATGGGATTTAATATCAATTTCCCATGGTAATCCCTCTGCAAACTCCCATCTCTAAATTCTCATTCCCTCTACCCATCGCTGCCAAACACGCTGTAAGGGGTTGAGGATTTGAGGGTTCTACTAGATATGCTCTTAGGCGTCGGATTTGCAAGTCTGGCCTCTATATGCTCACCCGAACTAGGTACTTTTGATATAGCCGAGCATGGTATATACCGTCTGCAGCATGGACGGCACGACGAAAATTGCGGCCGCCGCTAGAAGCGAGACGGCCACCCACGGCGACGGGAAGAAGTGCAGCACGAACCCGCCGCACCACCAGCTCACCCGCCGCCTCCGGTGGCACGCCACCGCGTCGACCATCTGGCCGAACTCATCCGGCAGCCTCGCGCCGACTGTCTGCGCCCCGAGCTCCCGGAAGAAGTAGACGAGTTCCGCGTCCGTCAGCCGCGTGGCGGAAAGGACACCTCGCCGGCGCAGAAACGTCGCGTCCTGCGGGCACCGCACGAGTCCCTCCATCCGGGCAACGTGCGTCGTCATGCATGCGCCGTGCGCCCAGTGGAACCGCATCTCGAAGGCCAGCATGTTGTACAGCACCGCCGCGCTATACTCGTGGACGTGGAAGCACGGGATGCTCATCACCGCCACGGGGCTCGCCGGCCGGCTCCAGAACGACATGTCCAGGTCGCCTTGGCAGGTCGACGCCGCCGCCTGCCGGAACCACACCGCCGAGTGCCGCAGCTCCATGGAGCAGGGGAACAGCCGCTCCGACTCCTTCTTGATCTTGAGGAGCTTCAGTGGCGTCGAGAGGATGCAGTATTTGTTAGCCGGCACGCGGGACCAGTGGAAGAGGTGCAGGACGTGGTGGAACTCCGCGCTCGCCGCGTCGCGGGCGAGGCATGCCCGCTTTGGGCAGACGTCGTCGAAGCAGCCGAGCACCACCTCCTCGACGGAGTGGCGGAGCTTCAGCCTGCCGCAGGCGGCGACGAGCAGCTTGACGGCGGTGAAGGGGACCTGGTTCTCGAGCACCAGCATGTCGAGCTTGATCTGCTCGGCGTGCTGCGCCACGGCCATGTGCAGTATGAAGTACTCCCTGTTGATGGACGCCGCCCGCGCCGCGCTGTCGGCGTCCTCACCGACGCCGGTCTTGCTGAGCATCATGCTCACGACGAGGACGAAGCAGCTGTCCAGGAGCAGCATCTGCAGGAACTTCTCCTCGTCGTCCAGCAGCGCCTTGTCATCCGCCCCCGCGTCCGCGTCGTCGTCGGCGAACTCGTCGCGGAGGCGGTCGCGCTCCGCCGACAGCGCCGCCACGTACGCGTCGACGTTGAGCCCGCACTGTTCCTGCAGGTACCGCATGAACGGGAGCTTGGAGTCGTCGGGGAAGGGGAGACCCCGGTCGCCGCGGTGGAACGGACCGATGGCCACGGCGCGCACCGCGTGGAGCGCCTCGGCGCCCACGGCGCGGCGGGTGCGCGGGCGGAGGATGGTGCCCGAGCGCTCGGCGAGGTACCACAGCATGGGCGTCCGCGCGATGAGGTCCCTCATCACGGCCTTGTTCACCGTCGCCGACGTGAGCTTGCGCAGCCACTTCCGCCCGGCCTCGCCGTCAACGGCGTCCGCTGATTTCGCCTCCGCCGCGATGTCAATGTCGATGCTGTGGTGGTGACCGGCCAGAGGGCTGCTCAGCTGATCGCCCTCCATTGCGATTTGATTTCTCAATCGAATGTTCACGGCTTAATTTGATGTTACAAGCGGAAGTTAACTACTCCTCTTGGTTGGGACTGGAGACTGATTGGCGACAAAGAATGTGACAGACTTCAGGAAGGATTCTTGCTAACATTCTTGCTGATCGATAGTGGACAACAGAAACAGGCCAGAACTCTATTTATATATCTGATCAATAATGGAGCTCGTCTCTGGATTGCGTTGCCATGATGTATGATCATACAGAGACATCGACAGAAAAGGGAAAATTTGAACATGACACCTTTGTCCGGCTGGTTGTTCATGTCTGGTAGGAAATACTGCTCTGTTTATTTGGTAGCATGGGACGCCTAACCACTTGGTTTGGGCCCTTCTCTGCCTCTCTGATCGAATTTTGGTGGATTTTTTTCATTTTCATGCTACTTTGTTTTAGCTGGTGGGACTTTCCTTTAGCTTGTTTGTAGTAATTTTATTTTTTTCTAGTTATTCGTCTTACTTTGTGGTGACGTCAATTGCTCGATCAAATATCACAAAGTCAAATTCAACTTCCATTTCTCTCCGAATATCTGTTTGACTTTGTCAATGTTGTCTGTGACACGGAATTGTATGAAGTTGACGTGCTGTCTACAAGGCTGAAAATATTTCGATGTGCCATCACTCGTTACATCTAAGCAGCCAGACCTTGGTTTGGTTGGTGCGTCTTATTCATAGAAACAGTGCACCGGGATGTTTTCATCACAAAAATTGTCACCCGGGTGTTCTCTTCCAAAATTATCAGCTAAAGATAACAAGCAAACGTTCGCCAGGTGAGAGTGGCAAATTTAAAGTTTCATATGACAATTTATGTTAGTGGAGGATGGCTAATTTCTTTCGCAAGGATGACAAATCCGTCTAGTTCTGTTTTTTTGCAAGGATTTGCCGTGCTTGTTGAAGAAATTCATCATCTTCGTGACAGCATAAATTCCCATGATTTTTTCTTGATTTGCCATGCTCTGCCAGTGAACAACAGCATAATAGAAACTAACGGGAGAACTTTACTTTTTAGGGATAACTATAAACACCTCATCTAGTCCTCCCACATGCACATGCATGGAGTAGAGGACAAAAGTTAATGTTATATTGTGCTAGATTTTCCCATTTTGAAAATTCAGAATATGTTGTAGCTCGAATCATTGGTCTGATTTAAAATATTTCCCCATTAAATCCACCACGACGAAACCTTCAAAATTAGGACGATTTTTCTGTTCCAAAGTTAATAGGTCCGGGCTACGTAAATTATCAGCTGTGCAATACGTAAATTATCTCGCTTTTTACAAAGAATTTATTGGGGTATGTTTCTACAACTTTTTCCTGATGAAAGTTACCATAATGTTGTACTTAAGTTATCGGGTCTGTGATGTGTAAATAATCATGATATTCACACATAAATTACTGGGGGTATGGTTCTTGAACTTCTTTTCCACAGGTCAAAAGTTATCACAGTGTTGCACGTAAGTTATCAGGTCTACAGTGCAGAAATTATCATGTTGTTCATACAAAAGTTAACGAGGTATGTTTCAAAATTATTTTGGTGCTATTCCATCATGACGACGCTCGCCGATCACATTTTTCTCGGTCAATTTGCCGAACACATGTGTGTGAAATACATAATGTTGCCCATGTCGTGCTCTCGTTAATTATTATTTGCATGTTGCTGCGGCACCGGTCTCCGTAGTCACCCTCACACACTCCTCGTGTACCCCATTGCCGAGATCTCCTCCAACTCGTCTCTGTCGACAAGGGCTCTGCGGGCCTCGGCACAATGAGTTGTGGCTCCACCTTCGATGGCCTCCTTCCAAGCATCGTCATGGTCATCCACCTCAAGATCTAGTAGCACGCTCACCAGAATTGAAACTAGGATTGCAGCAGAAGGCGGACGTGCTGAAGCACTACTAAGGATAGCAGTGGGAAGGGTATGGTGTGGGTACAATAATCCCATCTCATGTCCATGTTTCTCATGGACTCAAAAAGCATACACATACCTACCCATTGAGCATAAATCCATGTCCATGCCCTACAGGTACCCATCGGGCATAGCAACACATCATTTAAGGGTGGTGACATAGTTGTTAGGACCATTGGTTTCATAAATAGGCTTATAGGGTTGAGGAAATGGTGATGGTGAGTAGGATGAGGGTGGGGTACTACTAGAGGAGTGAGAGTAGAGGATGGAAGTGGACTACAGTATGGATGTCTAGTTCTTCACAACTTATATACAGATACTCAGTAGCTTAGGTTTATAACACATGTAACCCACCTATAGGATCGGTTGGTTGGGTTTAGGCATACCCATGGACACATAATCATACCCATGCTCTACCCATGATTAGTTGGATAGGGTTTGGGTACTACCCATGGGTAGAAAAATGAGCCCATACCCTACCCATGATGGTCAGGTATCCATGTTTTAGGATCGGAGTATATGGACTCGAGGGGGTGAATGGGAGATTTAATATTTCCTTCAAAACTTCAATTCTCTTGGGAATGCACAACTGAATAAAACTACCAAAAGTAGTACAATTAGAAGATAAACCACTGACAAAAAAGAGCAGATGAAAAAATAGGAACTACTGCGAGATATCATCAGAGCTAGCGATAGAAGAACAACTAAGTAGTTGTAAATGGATATCTGACAAACAAATAAACACACTATCTTAAGCACAGTGAGAGACAACACAAAACAGAACATGATTTCAACACAGATAGAAATGCATGAGGTAAATGATCAATTAGATTCACTGATGAACAACCACACGAGAGATAAATCAACTAAAATAAAATTACTAAAAAACATCCAGCATTGAGAAAGAACCAGTTCACTTTTCTGCAAAAAGAGCTACGCCTGTGTTGAAGATATGCCATAGAGGCAATAATATTGTATTAATATATCTCCATTTTCATAATTAAGAGTTTATATTTCATGTTATAACTGCTATTATTCTGGAATATGCGATTCAGTGAAAAACTGATACGCACGTGTGAGATGATAAACGGTAAATATAGGTTCCCTCTCTTGCCTCTAAGACTGGCTCAAGTGTTGTTGGTGATCATGTTTTCCGGATCTCGGGATATCGTGAAGTGTAATGATAGACCTGAAACAACAATGAGAGTATGACGTTAGAAGAACGATCATATTGAATCGACCAAATCTAGTTTGTTATACATTCAGATAATATAATATGTAATCAATTGTTATAACACAGAGTGTTAGCATGTGTTTTAGTTCCTCAGACCCTAAGAGTATCTTGGTCACTTCCTTACCGTACAGTGGGCTTTGGGGTTGCTCAAACATCATTTGTAACTAGGTGATCATAATGACAACTTATGGGTTCATCGGAAAGTTTGACAAGTGACTGGATAGCTCGAGAGTGGGATTTGCTCCTCCGATGATGGAGAGATATTCTTAGGGCTCTCACATTGTTACGGCATCCATCATCATCTGGCTAGACATAGGTGACTACGTCATGGGGATACCGGAACATTTCAATGAGAAAGAAGAACAATACCGGCAACGGGATCAACGGTATAGTGAGCATGTGCATGACTTAGGAGGATACCGATGCACCCCGAGTATTGTAAAGTATCATGAAGGAAAGGGAACATCACATGATAACCAAAGGTTCACTGGAATGTCATTTGTGTAATCATGAGGATCGATATGGACGTCCATGGTTTCGCTATCGGTCATTGAACGAAGGTGTTTCGTTCATGTCTATGATTTACCGAATCTACGGGTCACAAGCTTAAGGTAATCAAGATTTTCTAACTGTTAGTAGGATGAGAGTATCAAGGATTTATTTGTGGAATTGTTTCATTAATGTTAATGTTCGAAATATTTTTGAGAGGAACCGGAAGCGTTCCGGTTAACCAGAAGGGTTTCAGAGTTTATCGGGCAATACCGGGTATTGTCGATAATTAATATATAGGTGGAAAATATTTCCGGTGATGTTAAGTTGTATATAAAAGGGTCTAATAATTATTAGAAAGATTTTATATTAATTTAAATATCAATAGGCCTTAAAAGGCCATGAGGAGGAAGGCAACTTGGGCCACAAGGGCCCAAGTGGGGAGGTGTCCCTCATTTCCTCATTGCAGGCCGAATCCTAGTAGGGGGAGGACTCCTCCTTCCCCCATTGGCCGGTGAAAGGGGAGGGGAGTCCTCCTCTCCTCTTGGCAGCCCCTCCTCCATCTAACCTATATATACATGAGGTGTTGACCCTTTCTACACACAAGTTTTGGAGCCTCCTCTAGTTCATCTAGCCATAGTTCTAGTTGGTCCTAGTTGACTAATTAGAACTTTGTCTAGTTCATCTAATATGTTGGAAATATGCCCTAGAGGCAATAATAGAATGCTTATTATCATATTTCCCGTTCAAGGTAAATGTTTATTATTCATGCTAGAATTGTACTGATCGGAAACTTAAATACATGTATGAATACATAAACTACACCGTGTCCCTAGTAAGCCTCTACTAGACTAGCTCGTTAATCAAAGATGGTTAAGGTTTCCTAACCATGGACATGGGTTGTCATTTTATAACAGGATCACATCATTAGAGAATGATGTGATGGACAAAACCCAACCGTAAGCTTAGCATATGATCGTATCACTTTAGTTTTTGCTATAACTTTCTTCATGTCAAGTATCTATTCCTAAGACCACGAGATCATGCAACTCCCGGATACAGGAGGAATGCCTTGTGTGCTATCAAACGTTACTTCATAACTGGGTGATCATAAAGTTGCTCTACAGATATCTCTGAAGGTGTCTGTTGGGTTGGCATGGATCGAGACTGGAATTTGTCACTCCGTATGACGGAGAGATATGTCTGGGCCCTCTCGGTAATACAACATCATTAAGAGCTTGCAAGCAATGTGGCTAATGATTTATTCACGGGATCTCGTATTACAGAACGAGTAAAGAGACTTGCCGGCAACGAGATTGCACTAGGTATGAAGATACCGACGATCGAATCTCGGGCAAGTAACATATCGCTAGACAGCGGGAATTGCATACGGGATTAACTGAATCCTTGACACCATGGTTCAACTGATAATGATCTTCATGTAATATGTAGGAACCAATATGGGCATATAGTTCCCACTATTGGTTATTGACCGGAGAGATGTCCAGTCATGTCTACATGATTATCGAACTCGTAGGGTCCGCAGATTATCAAACTCGTACGGTCCGCACGCTTAACATTCGATGGCGCTAGAGTAGTGTTGGGATATGTGCATTGGTAACCGAATATTGTTCGGAGTCCTGGATGACATCCCGGACGTCACAAGGAACTCTAGAATGGTCCGGAGGTAAAGATTTACATATGGGAAGTCCCATTTTGGTCGCCAAAAAAGTTTCGGGCATTACCGACAGTGTACCAGTTGTGCCGAAAGGGGTCCGGGGGTCCACGTACCCCGGGGGCCCACACGGGTTGTAGGGGGTGCGCCTTGGACTATATGGGCCAGGGGCACCAGCCCCAAGAGGCCCATGCACCAAGAGGGGAGGAGGAAGAGTCCTAAGGTGGGAAGGCACCCCCCTAAGGTGCCTTGGGGAGGAAGGGAACCTCCTTAGGTCCACGCCCCCTCCTTGGAGGAGGGGCTAGGGCTGCGCCCCAGCCCTCCCCTTGCCTCCTATATATAGTGGGGGAGAGGGAGGTGATGGGAAACGTTGCATGGAGAAAAACAAAATTCTATGCTCATGCAAGATCTATCCATGGAGATGCATAGCTATGAGAGGGGGAGAGCATCTACATGCCCTTGTAGATCGCTAAGCGGCGGTTGATGTAGTCATACACCTTCAGGATCCGTCTCGATCAAGTACCGAACGTACGGCACCTCTGTGTTCAGCACATGTTCAGCTCGATGACGTCCTCGCCTTCTTGATCCATCATGAGGGGCGATGTAGTAGATGAGTTCTGGCAGCACGGCGGCATGGTGACGGTGGTGGTGAACTAGAGGGAGGAGATTAGAACCACATTGGGCTTCTAATTATGAGGATTAGAGGTAGCTAGGGCTAGCTCTAATTAGTCAACTAGGACCAACTAGAGGAGGCTCAAAAACTTGTGTTCTAGGGGCTAGCCCTGCTCCTCTATTTATATGTTGAGCCCTGGGGTCATTACTTGGGGAGAGGGCCTCCCCAAAGTCGTTTTGGAACACAAAGAAGAGTCCTTCTCAGACTCCAGCGCCAAACGCCATGGTTCCTGGCGTTTATGTAAATGCCACGGACTACAACGTCTGGCTCAGGGGGTAGACGCCAGGAACCTTGGCATCTAATCCCCGCCCTCTGAGAAAACCCCTTTGTGCAATGTCTTAAAGCCCCGCGGGCCTTACCTCTTGGACCAACCAAATCATCCTATATATTAATCTTTACCTCTGTGCCATTTCGGAGCTCCTCGTCATGTCCGTGATCTCATCCGTGACTCCGAACAACATTTGGTCACCAACATACATAACTCATATAATACTATATCGTCAACGAATGTTAAGCGTGCGGACCCTATGGGTTCGAGAATGATGTAGACATGACCGAGATGCTTCTCCGGTCAATAACCAATAGCGGGACCTGGATGCTCATATTGGTTCCTACATATTCTACAAAGATCTTTATTAGTCGAACCTTTATGACAACATACATAGTTCCCTTTGTCTGTCGGCATGTTACTTGCCCGAGATTCGATCGTCGTAATCTCCATACCTAGTTCAATCTCGTTACCGGCAAGTCTCTTTACTCGTCCTGTAATACATCATCTCATAACTAACTTCTTAGTCACTTTGATTGCAAGCTTCTTGTGATGATGTATTGTCGAGAGGGCCCAGACATACCTCTCTGTCATACGGAGTGAGAAATCCCAATATCGATTCACGCCAACTCAACAGACACCTTCGGAGATACCTTGATAACCCACAAGTATAGGGGATCGCAACAGTTTTCGAGGGTAGAGTATTCAACCCAAATTTATTGATTCGACACAAGGGGAGCCAAATAATATTTGCAAGTTTTAGCAGCTGAGTTGTCAATTCAACCACACATGGAGATTAATTATCTGCACCAAAGTGATCAGTAGCAAAGTAGTATGATAATTTTGATAGTAGTAGCAACATGTAGGATCGAAAGTATGTCTAGAGGGGGGTGATTAGACTACTTGACCAAATAAAAATCTAGCCTTTTCCCAATTTTAAGTCTTGGCAGATTTTAACAACTTAGCACAACTCAAATAATCAACCTACACATGCAATTCTAAGAGTGTAGCAGCGGAATGTAAAACAATTTCATATGAAGGTAAAGGGAGGAGTTTGAGGGAGCAAACACAATGTTGACATGGAGATTTTTTATGCGTGTTCCGATAGGTGGTGCTATCGTTGATCCACGTTGATGGAGACTTCAACCCACGAAGGGTAACGGTTGCGCGAGTCCACGGAGGGCTCCACCCATGAAGGGTCCACGAAGAAGCAACCTTGTCTATCCCACCATGGTCGTCGCCCACGAAGGACTTGCCTCACTATGGTAGATCTTCACAAAGTAGGTGATCTCCTTGCCCGTACAAACTCCTTGGTTCAACTCCACAATCTTGATGGAGGCTCCCAAGTGACACCTAACCAATCTAGGAGACACCACTCTCCAAGAGGTAATAGATGGTGTGTTGATGATGAACTCCTTGCTCTTGTGCTTCAAATGATACTCTCCCCAACACACAACTCTCTCTCATAGGATTGGATTTGGTGTGTCAGGACCCCGATTCCAAGTCACACCGATCTAGCCTGTAACACCTCATATAACATTGCGGCCTCACGCACGGTACTCCCACGGGTGTCGCCTTACCATGGCCTGGGACCGTTTGCGCCTTTTGGCTCACGTATATGATAATGTCGCTAGCATCCATATGACAGAGAAACCGGGCCGACATGGCTAGTCGTGAACCCAAAGCGGCACTAACGTATGGGGACAGGCATACATGAATCAACATCGAACGTGTCGGTCAGCAGCGTGTGAATCCGGGCTGTAGCACCGGGCTAACAGGACTCCGGGAACCCGGGCTGTAGCAGGCTAGGCAGGACTCCGGATGTCACCGCGTGACATTTCCCCGAAGGGACAGACACAGGAACGATATGACTCACATGCCGGCCAGTCAAGTGTCCAGAGCAGTAGTGCTGGGCTAGCAGGACTCCGGTGAACCGGGCTGTAGCGGACTACTATGGCTCAAGGAGGCACTAGACTACATTTCCTCATAAGAGAGGCTGCTAAAGATAAACAACTAGATTGTCGGATCCCACACATACCAAGCATTTCAAACATACACACAATATGCTCGATATGTGCAAATACAACATGGCATCACAACAAAACTCTACAACTCAAGTACTTTATTTAAAGGGCTCCGGAGAGCCTTACATAACTTGTTCATACAGATAGGGGTCACATGACCCGACACTCAAGTCATACAATCATACAAGCACATGCGGAAGCAAACTGTCTGGGTACAGACACTAGAAAGAAAGAAGGCTTGACGAAGCCTGTCTATCTACATAGGCCCTTCACAAGCCTAGATCACCACCTGGGTGGCGCGTCACTCGTCGTCGTCGAGTTCTACGTAGAACCCGTCAGAAGGGGCGGGGTTGTCGTCTGAAACAGTAATTAAAGCAACATGAGTACAAAGGTACTCAGCAAGTCTTACAACAGATCCTATTATACATGCTCATTCTCAAGAAGGTAGTGGGGTTATTGCAGCAAGCCAGCTTTGACTCTTGGCTAAGCTATCCTACGATACACCACTTGTGAAATAGTTTTCGCACACGAGTCCACTAATCACCATCTCAATACTCCACCGTGGATCCTCCCTCGTCATCCAACGAGAGGGCCATCCGCGGTACTCACACTTATCTTGAGGCTTTTAGTAGTATCCATTTACTTGTCTATGAACTGCATAAGCTACCAAGTAGTCCTTCACCGCGGACGCGGCTATTCGAATAGTTTCATACCCTGCAGGGGTGTACTTCGTCACACACGCTCTCACCACTTATCGTCGCTACACGACGTGTACTCGGCAACCTTCAAGCGGAAGCCCAACGTGGGTGTCGGCCACAGCCTACCTAAACACTCGAGTCTCTAGTCCAGGTTTATCGCCTATTTAGGTTCCATCCGCAGGGAGTCCGGCCGAGGTTTCCACATACGGCCCCAAACGATGTGTGCAGGGTTCCCGGACACCAAACGGGCGACTCGGTACACCGTGCCACGAGCCTACCGCATCACAGCCCACCCCTTGGTCAGCGCTGTCCACGGCCTCCAGCTTACTACAAACACCAGAAACTACGTGCAACTCCTGGACAGAGGACAAGGGTGATTAAGAAGCCGAGGGGGTCCATTGGTTTCGGGCCCAATGTGTGGTAGTAGCTGATTCTTAAATCACGCATACAGATCTCAGTTCTTAGGGACGGTCTCAATGAAACAACCCACCATGTACTCCTACATGGCCTCCCATCGATACCTTTACCAAATCGTGTTCAACACTTCACCCTCTTTACCCACACACACACTTTCACTCTAGTTCATCACCCTGATGAGCCAGACCTGACACAACTCTAAGCATAGCAAGCATAGCATTGTAGGAACACAACATGGCTCAATCAACTCCTACACATGCTAGTGGGTTTCATCTAGTTACTGTGGCAATGACAGGTCATGCAAAGGAAAGTGGGTTCAACTACCGCAACACACAGCAGTTTGAATCGCGTTGTCTTAATGCAGTAAACGAGAGCAGAAGCGAGAAGATGGGTTTGTATCGAAATGATCAATGGGTTGCTTGCCTGACAGAGTGGTGGTGGGATACTGCCCTTCAGTTGGATACTCGTGAATATCCTCGGAGGCAGGACCTACCACGATGAGCATACCGAAGCACAATCAACACCAAGCAAGTGCAA
>NC_057808.1:275495471-275496766 GCF_018294505.1 Triticum aestivum
AGTTCCCATAGCATTTTGGAAACTTTCCCAAAATCGAGAGGTGAAGAGACTTCCACGGTCTGAGTTAATTTCCAATGGAACACCATGCAGAGACACTATTCGGGAGATGTACAAGTCTGCTAGCTGGCTAGCGGTTATACTCTCACGAACAGGTAGGAAGTGGGCTACTTTGGACAGACGATCGACAACAACGAAGATAGCATTGTTTCCCCTCTTGGTCCTGGGAAACCCAGTAATGAAATCCATACCGATTTTATCCCATTTCCATTCAGGAATAGCCAGAGGCTGAAGGGTGCCAGCAGGCCGTTGATGCTCTGCTTTAACTCGACGGCAGACGTCGCAATTAGCAATGTATTGAGCAATTTCTCTCTTCATCCTAGTCCACCAAAACCTCTGGCGTAGGTCTTGATACATTTTAGTACTACCGGGATGAATGGTGAGAGGAGATTCATGAGCTTCCTTAAGGATCAATCGCCTCAGGTTGCGCACCTTAGGAACCACTAGGCGGTCTCCAAAGAACACGACACCTTGGTCATCAACTGAGAAACAATCCGCAACTCCTTTCTTGATGTTTCTCTTAATACGGGAGATTCCCGGATCTACCTTCTGAGCTTTAATGATCTGATCCGTAAGGGTAGGTTTCGCCACCAGGGTAGGTAGAAATCCTTGAGGAACAATGTGAAGGTTAAGCTTACAGAATTCCTCATGGAGAAGTGGTTGACTTTGTTGTAACATCAAGTTGTTACAATAGGATTTATGGCTTAGCGCATCAGCCATGACGTTGGCTTTGCCCGGGGTGTAAGTAATTCCTAAGTCGTAGTCTGAGATCAACTCGACCCAACGTCTTTGCCTGAGATTCAGATCCGGTTGGGTGAAAATGTATTTCAGACTCTGGTGGTCGGTGAAAATCTCGCAACGGTTACCGAGAAGGTAATGTCGCCATGTTTTGAATGCATGGACTACGGCTGCAAGCTCTAGATCATGTGTGGGATAATTATCCTCATGTGGACGCAACTGCCGGGAAGCGTAAGCAATCACATGACGGTCTTGCATGAGTATGCAACCTAGTCCTTGTCGCGAGGCGTCGCAATAGATAACAAAGTCCTTCGAAAAATCTGGTGGTACGAGTACGGGAGCAGATGTCAGGCGTCTTTTCAGTTCCTGAAAGCTGAACTCGCACTGTGGGGTCCACTCGAACCTTTTATCTTTCTTGAGGAGTTCGGTTAGAGGTTTAGCAACCTTGGAGAAATTTTCGACGAAGCGGCGGCAGTAGCTCGCTAAGCCAAGGAAACTCC
>NC_057808.1:275500727-275534826 GCF_018294505.1 Triticum aestivum
CCTCCAGCTTACTACAAACACCAGAAACTACGTGCAACTCCTGGACAGAGGACAAGGGTGATTAAGAAGCCGAGGGGGTCCATTGGTTTCGGGCCCAATGTGTGGTAGTAGCTGATTCTTAAATCACGCATACAGATCTCAGTTCTTAGGGACGGTCTCAATGAAACAACCCACCATGTACTCCTACATGGCCTCCCATCGATACCTTTACCAAATCGTGTTCAACACTTCACCCTCTTTACCCACACACACACTTTCACTCTAGTTCATCACCCTGATGAGCCAGACCTGACACAACTCTAAGCATAGCAAGCATAGCATTGTAGGAACACAACATGGCTCAATCAACTCCTACACATGCTAGTGGGTTTCATCTAGTTACTGTGGCAATGACAGGTCATGCAAAGGAAAGTGGGTTCAACTACCGCAACACACAGCAGTTTGAATCGCGTTGTCTTAATGCAGTAAACGAGAGCAGAAGCGAGAAGATGGGTTTGTATCGAAATGATCAATGGGTTGCTTGCCTGACAGAGTGGTGGTGGGATACTGCCCTTCAGTTGGATACTCGTGAATATCCTCGGAGGCAGGACCTACCACGATGAGCATACCGAAGCACAATCAACACCAAGCAAGTGCAACAATATGATGCATGCATGAGACATGGCAAGATGGATGTGTTGGGCTAATGCAACTAAGACCAGATGGGTTTGGACTAATTTGAATCAAAGATTCAAATTCCAAGTTCATAAATGGCCCATATTAGTGCTTTATCTTGTTCTGTATAAAACAGTAGGTTAACTTGCTTAATCATGCATGAAACCAGTACAGATGGATAGAATGGATTTTTCTGATCATTTTTCATATATAAATCTTTTCATTCTGAGCTATAGATTATTTTCTATGATTTTTTGAAGTTTGTGATAATTTCTGGAATTTTCAATATAAGAATAATTCCAGTAAAAGCTTTACTGCGTCAGCCTGACGTCAGTGTGACGTCAGCAGGTCAACGGGGTCGTCCAGGTCATACCTGACGTGTGGGTCCCCTGTGTCAGTGACACTGTTAGGTAATTAGTTAATTAGGATTAGTTTTAACTCTAACTCAGATTAGTTAGCAGGCGGGCCCCACTCGCCAGTGACCCTGGGGGGGTTGACCTGTGGTCAAACCACGTTGACTCGCCGGCGTTTAGCCGCCGGCGACGTCCAGACGCGGCGGTGGAGTGCGGGATCCCCCCTCCGGCGACCAAAAGGACGGCGGAGAGTACCTATGTGTAGCTGGGGGCGAACCGCGTCGACTGGTGGTGGTAGTGGAGCTCGGGGTCGCCGGAATCGACGCCGGCGACGAGCCGTGCGGCTGCCGGGGTACGGGCGTAGTCGGAACCGTAGCTAGAGAGCGCGGCGAGGAACGTGCGAGGGTGCTACGGGTTCCTGGCGTTGCGGTGAAGCTAATGGCTACGGTGGTGCGGCCGTTAGATGGCCGGAGCCTCGTCGGCGACGAGCTCGTGCGGCGGCGCGTTCGGGTGAGCTTCGTGCGGTGGCTACAGCGCTCGAGAGAGAGAGAGGAGAGGATGGGAAGGTGGCCATGCTCACGGCGGTTGCGACGGAGCAGACGGCGAGGTCGGAGACGAGCTGTAGCAGTGGCGACGGCGGAGGGGATCTCCGACGGTGAGCGGCGAAGGCGAGGTCGGTGACGGAGCTTCGGGGCAAACGAGCGCTCGGGGCTCGGCTTGCTCGAAGGAGTGGGCGACGGCGGTGCTGTAGGACATGTTAGTACGGCGCGAGGTCGACGGTGGCCGCGGTTACTCCGGTGAGGTGGCTGCGGCGGCGTCGGCCATGGTGGGGAGAAGGCGAGGGAGAGGCGATGGGGGAGAATGGCAATGTCCAGGGGCTCGGGGCGCATCGAGAGAGGTCGGCCAGCTCATCCGCGGCGAGGGCGGCAAGCTGCTGGCGCCGTGGCGAGCTCACGCTCGCCGGCGTCAGCTCTCTGCCTGCTCTGGCGAGAGCAGGCAGCTGACTGGCGCGGGCCAGCACAGTGCTGGGCCGCCAGGTGGGCTGCCAGGTAAGTTTTCTGCCTTCTGTTCTTTTCTCTTTTTATTTATTTCTGTACTGTGTTTGAAATAGTAAAAATACTATTTCATTTGGAAAAATCCTGGAAATATTCTGAGGCACCTTTGAGATTATTCCCAACAGCCTAAAAATACCTTCAAGATTATTTGGGCATTTGAAAATATTTATAGCATTTAAAATGCCCAAATGCAAATACTTATGGCTTGTGCAAAAATCCAAGATGGCCTCCAAAAATATGAAACCATTTTTGGCAGAGGTTTTAGCCAAGACCAAAGGGGGTGAACATTTATGGAGGGCATTTCAGGTTCATTGGAAAAAATTTAGTAAACCCTAGTTGTTCCAGGGGGGGTGCTGGGGGTTTCTGGCATCCCCATTTCAGGTTTCTGTGAAATGTAGCCATGATGCAACACTCTAATGCATGAACTAACTAGGATGTGACATGGTGGAAAGATGATTTGAGTGGAAAGCGACTTGGGGAAGGCTAGAGATCAAGATTTATGTGGTTGGAATTGAATATCTTGACCTCAACACAAGTGTAGGTGGTTCTCTCTCAGAATATGTAAGTTGGAAGTGTAGGCATGTTCTGATGGCTCTCTCCACGAATGAAGAGTGGGTGGAGGGGTATATATAGCCTCCACACAAAATCTAACCGTTACACACAATTTACCAAACTCGGTGGGACCGATTCAGAGAACTCGATCAGACCGATTTAGTTCAAAATGTGAACGGTAGGATTTTCGGTGGGACCGACATGTCAACTCAGTGTGACCGATTTCGTTAGGGTTAGGGCATAACGTAATCTCGGTGAGACCGATTACACAAATTTGGTGAGGCCGATTTGGTAATAGACTAACCAGAGAGTTGGTCAGGCAAACTCAGTGGGACCGATTCGCTCATCTCGGTTGGACCGAAACGTTACGAAAGGGAAATAGAGAGTTTGCATTGCAATCTCGGTGGGACCAATCGCTCATCTCAGTTGGACCGAAACGTAACGAAGGGAAACAGAGAGATTACAACCCCATCTCGGTGAGACCGAGATCCCTATCGGTGAGACCGAAAAGACTAGGGTTTGTGGCAGTGGCTATGTCAAGTGAACTCGGTGACGCCGGATAGATCAAATCGGTGGGGCTGAGTTTGACTTTTGGTTTGGGACATATTTGGATGTGAGAAAGTAGTTGAGGGTTTTGGAGCATATCACTAAGCATTTTGAGCAAGATCCTCATTAAGCAACACCTCACCCCCTCTTAATAGTATTGGCTTTTCCTATGGACTCAATGTGATCTTGGATCACTAAAAATAAAAGGTAGAGTCTTGTGCTTTGAGCTTGAGCCAATCCTTTTGTCCTTAGCATTTTGAGGGGTCCACTTTCTTAACCCATGCCATGCTAATCATTGAGCTTTCCTGAAATGTTTATCTTGAAATAGCATTAGCACAATGAGCTATACGTTGTTGGGAATTACCAAAACCATCCAGGGATAGTTGCACTTTCAATCTCCCCCTTTTTGGTAATTGATGACAACATATTGATCAAAGCTTCGACAAATGATAATAATATTGAAGTACATCTTCGCTTTGAGAAGTATGTGATAAGTAAGAGCTCCCCCTAAATTTGTGCATTATTTGAGATTTGCTTTTGAATGCAAATGCACAATCGATTAGGATCATGGGTTACTCTTCCATGTCACATACATCTTGGTGGAGCGCTCAAAATGATAGAAATTAAAAAGATGCACTCATCACCAAGCAAGTGAATGATCATATAAGGAATAATATCATCCAACAAGCATTAAGGTAGCATATGATCAAACACATGATCAAACAAGTATCTCACAAGGACATAAAGTATCTCACACAAGCACACAATCAAGAAGTTCAACCAAAATAGCAAGAGAGATAAAAAGCAACACACTCTCTCGAAGCCTATGATCTATACATTTTTCTCCCCCTTTGGCAACAAGTTACCAAAAATTTCAAAAATGCATAGTGCTAAACGTCTCTCAGCCTTGATCTTCGGGAGGTGGTGTAGAAAGAACTCCAAGGACGAATGCATCCGTTGATGTAGTTGGAGCTGGTGGAGTGGCTGCTGGAGGTGGCACTGGAGCTGTGGCTGCTGGTGCTGATGCAGTAGCTCTAGAATCTCTCACTAGCACTACAGCAGACCTCTGTGCTCTAGGCACTCACTCAAAAGCATCAGTAGTTTCCTTGCCCTTCTTCTCCTCTGCTTCCTCCTGAAGCTGCTCAACTACTGTCTGAATCTCAGTTACCTTGACATCAAGATCATAGAATTTCTACTCAATGATCCTCTCCAAGCTCTCCTGGTTTTGAGTCAGGGTGGCCAGGCCCTTCTCAATCCTCAGTGTAGACTTGATCAGATATGCAAGCTGGTCTTGCTTGCTCTTCAAGAACACTTGAGATGCCTCTTCAGCAGTTGGCATCTTTGCAGCTTTCTCTGCCATTGCCTTCTCTCTCTTCTCATGTGCTTGCACTGAAGATGGATCTTCCTCAGTCATGACAACAATATTGTCCTCAAAGTTTGGCCTGAGGGGTAAATGCTCTTTGTCCAATAGATATTTGCCTGCGCCATTTTGGAGTTGATGAGCTCCTGAATCTGTCGAGCATACCCACAAGATCTCTTCTGATCTGCAGCTGTCCTCTAGATTGTTTCCACAATCAGACTCATCACTTTGAACTTTTGAGGAACATCAAATATATGCAGCAAGTTGATGGAGTGTCCTCTGATCATCCTGTGATCACCTGACTTTGGTAGCAATGTGTGCCTTAGAATCCAATTGATTGTAGGCAGGCCTGACAGCAAGTGCTTCACAGAGCCAAACTTGTGAGTCTCAAGATCTGCATCAGGAATCTCCTTGTACATGTGTGCCATAGAGTTGTGATCCTTCTTCTTCTTGGCATAGACATCCAAATCATCTTCATGAGCTTCTGGAGCATTGATCAAACTAGCCCACTCATCAACTGTAGATTGGTACCTTGTACCCTCTGACATCCATACAATTCTGCCATCTGGATAGAAATGAGCAGTTGAATAGAATTGCATGATCAGCTCATCATTCCACTTGGTGAGCTTTTGGCCAACAAACTTGTCAACCTCACAAGCCTTGAAGCTGTCATAAACTCCTGGAAAATGATCACCATTCTCTTTGATGAATTCCCAATCCACCCATCTCATGTCACATACAATGGGATTCTTGTCAAGCAGGATAGTCTCATAGAAATCTTGCTGTTCCTTTGTGTGGAGCCTGTAATCAGCAGTTCTCCTCCTGACAGCATATGGATCAGACTGTCTCCACGATCTCAATCCTGAATCCTTCTCGATCCTCATATCTTCTGCAACAGGATGTGCATCATTATGGTCAGGGATCTTGGGCTTCAACTTTCTCAACACAAGTGAATCATCTTCTTCATCATCAGTAGTTTCAGGCACTGGGGCCTTGTTCTTCTCCTCAGCAGGGATGTTCCTGGTGCTTCTCTTGGGTGCAGACTTTTGAGCTGGAGCTTTGGGAGCAGACTTGGGCTTAGATGGAGCAGCCCCTGACTTGATTGCATCTCCCATAAGCTTCTGAGCTTTGGGTGCTGGTGCAACATCCTCTTCCTCTTCTCCTTCAGAATCTCTCTTCATTGAGGGCTTGCCAAGAACTCTGGCACTAGTGGTTCTTGCCCTCTTCTTCTTCTTGTCCTCACCAGCTGCTTCTTCTTCAGATTCAATGGTGAACTTCAAAGTCTCACCTGTGGCAACTTTCCATCGCTTTGACATTGGAATACTTCTTGCTGGAGCCTTTGTTTTCATTCCAGGCTTTGTTGCAGCAGCTGTGCCATACTCCTTTTTCAGCACCTTTTTCCTTGAAGTGGCCTCATCCTCAACAGCCACATAATCCTCATCCTCAGAATCTAAGGTTCTCTTCTTCCTTGTTCTAGTAGCTGCCTTTGGCAAGTTACTAGGTGTGCTTATGCTTCCCTCATCATAGCTGCTTGAGGGACCAGTGCCCTCACTCATTTGAACCTGCTCTTCAGACTTGTTCTGGCTATCACTTTGATCATACATCTTGCAGGCAAACTGTTAGCAGACCCTGTGAATAGGTTGTAGATGAGGTAGAGTAGATGAGCATCACAAAGTGCAGAGTTTTTGCAAAACAGATGACTTAAAAACTTAGTTTTAGTTCTTCACAGAAAGCATTTCGGATCTACCGATTTGTAAACTCGGTGATACCGAAGCAGCTTTTGGAACCTAAACTAGTGAACTCGGTCAGACCGAGTCACAGTTCGGTGGCACCGAGACTGCTAGGGTTTCACAGAGAATAGAACTCGGTCACACAGATTTGCCATTTTCGGTCAGACCGAAAATCACATGTGCAATGGCCTAAGCCAAATCGGTGAGACCGATTTCTACAACTCGGCCGGTCCGAGATGAGTTCAGCGGAGACCTAACCCTAAATTTTCAAATCAAATCTAATCTACGGGATGTTTTCGCTGGACAGGATGATTTCATACGTGGCAAGAATCATGGCAAAGCAATGTGCTAAGAATTAGAGTTAAAGATTAGCACAAGATCAAGTTCATACCCTAATTCGGCGGTGAACTTGCTACGGCGGCAACGGCGGGGCAGATTGCCGTTGATGGCGGCGGGGACCAGCGGCGGGAGGTTGTTGGCAGCAAGAGGACGATCCGGAGACCCGAGGAGGCAGAGCAGGTCACGCGCGGGTGAAAGGTTTTGGAAAATTTTCCAAAATTTGACCCGTTAGTATATATAACCTGACTCTGTCGGTGTGACCGAGTGGAACAACTCGGTGGCACCGAGATGCAAAACTGTGAGCAGTTACTGCAACTCGGTGTGACCGAAAAGTTCTAGTCGGTTGCACCGAGATTGAAAACCTAGATCAACTTAGTGATCTCGGTATGACCGACAGGGGTGAATCGGTCAGACCGAAATGCACAAAGAGGTTTTGGAAGTTTTAAGTCTATGACGAATCGGGAACTCCGAGTGCTCCTCACACAGAGTGGTTCGAATCTGACTTGATCAAACTTTGTGATGTAGCATGAATAGAGTTTGAGACGAGAAAAGCATAGATAGCTAGAGGGAGTTCTTAGGAATTCTTGTCCATCCATTTGGCAAAAGAGAAAAAGCCAAATAATCACAGCAAGAAATGGATGTCCTCGAATGAGTAAAATATGCAACCAACATGCTCACACAATAAAATGGCAAATGAAATATGTGACAAAGCATGCACAATCACTCTAGCATCTATCAAGCAATTTGGCGATGACTAGGTCATCTATATATGAGTATATTGACTTATGATTCAAATGAGAACATTTGATCATAGGTCATACTCATCGTTTAATCACAAGTGGGGTTACCACTTTTACATAAAGCATTGTTGTGCTCACATCATTAGAGTTGCTTTAGCTCAATTGATTAGAGTAAAGCTCCCCCTAGATGTGATATCCCCCCTAAGAGGGATGAACTAACGTTGGGTTTTGTCGATGATGACTTCATGTAGGTGTTGAAGATGTGGACGCTCAATGTTGACGTAGATCATCCGGAGCAATCCTTGGGAGTGAGTTGCACTTTCAATACCTACACGGGTTAGTCCCACAAGGAACAAACAAGGATATCCATAGACATAGAGTGATGTTCACATGAGATGATGTCCATGAATGCATTAGATTACCTTGTCCCTTGTCTTACCAACAAGAGGGTTTGTGACTCCTTGAACTAGTGCAAGATATGGAAGTTGTTTGCACTCGTCCTTGCCAAAATGATAAGAGTGAAGTATGTTAGCGGAGTCACCCTCAAGAACTCTCTAGTTCTTCTTCTTAGGGATCCACACCATCTTGATGGGAATCCTTGGAGTTGTAGTCGTACTTGATGAAGTGGAACTTGATGTAGTCTTGGGAACCCACTTGACCAAGGCCTTAGGAGCTTATTCAAATCCATCAATCTCCTCTTGAAACTTGTCTTTGCCTTTTTGCTTGTGGTCTTGTGGTGGAAGATCATCTTGAGCTTGTGTTCCTTTGAAAGAAGTAGGATTATACTTCTCTTGTTGAGGAACAAACTTTGTCTTGGGGTATTGATCTTCTTCCAACTCAACTCCATTGGCATTGAACTTTCGTTCAAAACCAACACCTTGATTCTTCCGGTGCCTTCCTTGCTTGCGTACAATTTCCTCAAATTGCTTACTTCCGGCAAGGCTCTTGTAAAGACCTTTCTCTATAATTCCCTTCAATAAGCTATTTTCTTGCTCAAGTGTAACTTGGCTAAGAGAATCATTAGTGGAATTAAGAGAACTACTAGAAGCAACATCATTGGATTTAGCATGATTGTTGTTACTACTAGAAGAAGAATCTTTCTTACTTTTGTTGCTAGATTTAACTTATGGCATGTAAGTAGACAAGAGTGAACGCTTGGCAATATAAGAAGAACTTTTCTTGCGAAGATCATCATTGATTGCCTTTAAAAATCATGCTCTTGCTCAAGGTTGAGCTTTTCAAAGCGTAGCTTCTCATGAGTCTTTAAAAGTTCTTGATGATCTTCCAAGGTAGTTTCATGAGCTAACTTAAGAGTGTTTAGTTCTTTAGTTAGACGCTCAATCTTCTCCTTATCATTGTCATTCGTTTATCTTGATTATCATGATTAATAGCAAGTTCATCATAGTTTTCATAACTAGAGTTGTCAACAAGTAAATCATCATCCCCTAGCAAATCATCTTCATCACTATTGACATCAACATACTCGGGGTGTGTTACCTTTGGACCTTTGGCCATGGAGCATCTCCCAATTCCTTCATTTGGTGAGTCAAATATGTCGTAGGAGTTGGTTGACACAAGTGCTAGACCGGCAACACCTTCATCTTGAGTATATTTGGAGTCTGAGTGATAACTTCTTTCGGAGTGATGGTCGGAGTCGGAACCGGATACCCATTCATCAACATGAGCTTGATGTCTTCTTTTTGTGTAGCTCCTAGATGACTTGTCCTTCCTCTCCGAATCCTTGCTTCTCCGAGAGGGTCTTCGTTCATAATGATCATCTCTACTCCTTCTCTCTCAAGGCGGTGATTCTTCTCTTCTACTTCTTCTCTTGGGAGAATCTTCTCTTCTTTTGTAGGGAGCCGTACACTCATTGGAATAGTGTCCAGGTCTTCCACAATTGTAGCAATTATGCTCACGACTAGAAGATCTTTTGTCATTGTACTTGACTTAGAGCTTCTTTCCTTGCTCCTACTCTTGTAGAACTTGTTGAAGTTCTTCACCATTAGGCTCAATTTTTCATTGAAGGGTTGTTTCTCACTTGATGATGTGGGAGCATCACATGAGGCTTTGTAAGCACCACTTGACTTGTTGTGGAGCTCTTCCTTATCCTTGAGTGACATCTCATGAGCAACAATTCTTCCAATGACTTCCGTTGGCTTGAGATCTATGTAGTTGGGCATCATTTGGATCAATGTGCACACGGTATCATATTTTCCATCCAAGGCTCTTAGGATCTTCTTGATTATGAATCTATCGGTCATCTCTTCACTTCCTAAGCCGACAATCTCATTTGTGATGAGAGCAAGCCTAGAGTACATTTCAGCGACACCTTCACCATCCTTCATTTTGAACTTGTCAAGTTGACTTTGAAGCACATCCAATATGGATTCCTTGACGGAGTCGGTACCTTCATGCATATCAATCAAATTATCCCAAATTTCCTTTGCATTCTCAAGACGGCTGATTTTGTTGAATTCTTCAGGGCACAGTCCGTTGAAGAGAATATCACAAGCTTGAGCATTGTATTGCAACATCTTTAACTCTTTCGTGGTAGCTTCATGGTTCGGTTCTCTCCCATCAAAGAATTCACCTTGCATGCCAATACACACAATAGCCCAAGCGGCGGGGTTATGTCCAAGAATATGCATTTTCATCTTATGCTTCCAACTAGCAAAATTAGTACCATCAAAGTAAGGACCTCTACGGTGGTAATTTCCCTCGCTAGACGCCATACTCTCCTAGGTTGTGAAACCAAGGCTATGACCACCAAAAGCTATGGAAATCAAAGCAAATGGAGACCAAAGCTCTGATACCACTTGTAGGATCAAAAGTATGTCTAGAGGGGGGGGGGGGGTGATTAGACTACTTGACCAAATAAAACTCTAGCCTTTTCCCAATTTTAAGTCTTGGCAGATTTTAACAACTTAGCACAACTCAAGTAATCAACCTACACATGCAATTCTAAGACTGTAGCAGCAGAATCTAAAACAATTGCATATGAAGGTAAAGGGAGGAGTTTGAGGGAGCAAACACAATGTTGACACGGAGATTTTTTATCCGTGGTTCCGATAGGTGGTGCTATCGTACATCCACGTTGATGGAGACTTCAACCCACGAAGGTTAATGGTTGCGTGAGTCCACGGAGGGCTCCACCCACGAAGGGTCCACGAAGAAGCAACCTTGTTTATCCCACCATGGTCGTCGCCCACGAAGGACTTCCCTCACTATGGTAGATCTTCATGAAGTAGGCGATCTCCTTGCCCGTACAAACTCCTTGGTTCAACTCCACAATCTTGGCGGAGGCTCCCAAGTGACACCTAACCAATCTAGGAGACACCACTCTCCAAGAGGTAATAGATGGTGTGTTGATGATGAACTCCTTGCTCTTGTGCTTCAAATGATAGTCTCCCCAACACTCAACCCTCTCTCATAGGATTGGATTTGGTGGAAAGATGATTTGAGTGGAAAGCAACTTGGGGAAGGCTAGAGATCAAGATTTATGTGGTTGGAATGGAATATCTTGACCTCAACACAAGTGTAGGTGGCTCTCTCTCAAAAAATGTAAGTTGGAAGTGTAGGCATGTTCTGATGGCTCTCTCCACGAATGAAGAGTGGGGGGAGGGGTATATATAGCCTCCACACAAAATCTAACCGTTACACACAATTTACCAAACTCAGTGGGATCGATTCAGAGAAGTCGGTCAGACCGATTTAGTTCAAAATGTGAACATTAGGATTTTCGGTGGGATTGACATGTCAACTCGGTGTGACTGATTTCGTTAGGGTTAGGGCATAACGTAATCTCGGTGAGACCGATTACACAAATTCGGTGAGACCGATTTTGGTAATAGACTAACCAGAGGGTTGGTCAGGCAAACTCGGTGGGACCGATTCGCTCATCTCGGTTGGACCGAAACGTTACGAAAGGGAAACAGAGAGTTTGCATTGCAATCTCTGTGGGACCGATCGTTCATCTCGGTTGGACCGAAACGTTATGAAGGGAAACCGAGAAATTACAACCCCATCTCGGTGAGACCGAGATCCCTATCGATGAGACCGAAAAGACTAGGGTTTGTGGCAGTGGCTATGTCAAGTGAACTCGGTGACGCCGGATAGATCAAATCGGTGGGGCCGAGTTTGACTTTTGGTTTGGGACATATTTGGATGTGATAAAGTAGTTGAGGGTTTTGGATCATATCACTAAGCATTTTGTGCAAGATCCTCATTAAGCAACACCTCACCCCCTCTTAATAGTATTGGCTTTTCCTATGGACTCAATGTGATCTTGGATCACTAAAAATAAAAGGTAGAGTCTTGTGCTTTGAGCTTGAGCCAATCCTTTTGTCCTTAGCATTTTGAGGGGTCCACTTTCTTAACCCATGCCATGCCAATCATTGAGCTTTCCTAAAACGTTTATCTTGAAATAGCATTAGCTCAATGAGCTATATGGTGTTGGGAATTACCAAAACCACCCAGGGATAGTTGCACTTTCACAACAGCAATAGTAACGGTAACAGTGATAGCAATGATTTTGTAGCAAGTGCAATAGTAATAGTGGCAGTAGTAACTTAGCAGGAACAATATAAGAGAAATTCGTAGGCATTGGATCGGTGAATTCGTTGGATGATATTCATCATATAACAGTCATAACCTAGCGCGATATGACACTAGCTCCAGTTCATAAATATAATGTAGGCATGTGTTCCGTAAATAGTCATACGTGCTTATGGAAAGAACTTGCATGACATCTTTTGTCCTACCCTCCCGTGACAGCGGGGTCCTATTGGAAACTAAGGGATATTAAGACCTCCTTTTAATAGAGAACCGGAACAAAGCATTAACACACGGTGAATACATGAACTCCTCAAACTACAACCATCACCGGGAAGTGTCCCGACTTCTGTCACTCCGGGTTTGCCGGATCATAACACATAGTAGGTGACTATAACTCTTGCAAGGTCAGATCTAGAACATAGATATAATGGTGATAACATAAACGGTCCAGATCTGAAATCTTGGCACCCAGGCCCAAAGTGACAAGCATTAAGCATGGCAAAGTCATAGCAACATCAATCTCAGAACATAATGGATACTGTTGATCAAGACCTAACAAAACTAACTCGATTACATTATGACTCATCCAACTCCTCACTGACCAGCGAGCCTACGAAGGAATTACTCACTCCCGGTGGGGAGCATCCTGGAATTGGCGATGGAGAAGGGTTTGGTGATGACGAAGATCGAAGATCCCCCTCTCTGGAGCCCCAAATGGACTCCAGATCTGGCCTCCCGATGAAGAACATGAGGTGGTGGCTGCTCCGTCTCGTGAAACGCGATAATTCTTACTCCCTGATTTTTTCTTCGAAAATGTGATTTTATAGTATCAGGGTTGAGGCCTGCGGGGCCACCAGGTGGGGACAACCCACCTAGGCACGGTTGGAGGGGGCGCGCCTTGGTTGGTTGTGCCTACCCAGGTGCCCCCCTCCCGTGGTTCTTGTCTCTAGAAATTATCTTTTATTATATAAAAATTCCTCGCAAAGTTTCATTCCAATCCGAGAACTTTTATTTCTGCAGAAAAATAACACCATGGTAGTTTTGCTGAAAACAGCATTAGTCCGGGTTAGTTTCATTCAAATCATGCAAATTAGAGTCCAAAACAAGAGAAAAGCGTTAGAAAAAGTAGATATGAGGGAGACGTATCAACTCCCCCAAGCTTAAACCTTTGGTTGTCCTCAAGCAATTCAGTTGATAAACTGAAAGTGAAAAAGAAAAACTTTTACGAACTCTTTTGCTCTTGTTTACATAAATAAGCTTAAGTAGCACCCAGGTTTTCAGCAAAGATTATAACTAACCATGTCGACAATAACTCTTAAAAATTATATTAACTCATATCAATGACATAATCAACTAGCGAGTAATAATAAGATATCTCGAATGACAACACTTTGTCAAAACAACCATGATATAATATGACAATAGTGGTATCTTGCTAGCCCTTTCTGAGACCGCAAACCATAAATACAGAGCACCTCCAAAGTTCAAGCAATGACTAAACATTGTAATTCATGGTAGAAAATATCCAGTCATGATGCACCCAACATTAGCTACACACAATGCATGAGGATGACAATAGTGCTCTCTGGTTCTGGCGCTTATTTGAGAAGGTGATGACACAACATAAAAGTAAATAGATAGTCCCTTCGCAAAGGGAAGCAGTGATCACTACAAAAAAAGACACATCCGTGACATTTTGGGTCGAACGAATTTTTTTTCTGTCATACATATGACACTTCTATGACGATAATTGTGACAAAACCCGGTATCATCATAGATGTGGTGGGCTCCTACTTCTATGACAAAAAATCATGACAGAAAATGGGCTTTTCGTCCTGGGCAGGCCGGAGACGCAGTTGCATGACATTCTTTGGGCCGTCCATGACAGAAAAAACCGTGGTAGAAGCGAGGGCGAGGCAAATTTTGGGGAGTTCCCGGTTACGGTGGGAGGTCGGGGGCCGAGCGATGCGCGTTTCTCTCGTACACGTACGTGCGTGTGTGCGAGGCGTTGACTCTAACTGAACCCGAGCGAGGCGTTGGGCTCTAACTGAACCCGAGTGATTGCACTGCAGGCTACACGTTACTGAACCCGAGCGATCGATCGATGGCTGTTAACTGAACCCGATCGAGGGATTCCTTTGCTACTTCTGCTAACTGAAGCCGATCGATGCTGCCTTTGGATGAACAGTGAGCATTGCTAGGGGGGGTTGGATGAACAGTTCCCGGTGGGGGTGGATGAACAGGACCCCGTGGTGTTGCCTCTGGATGAACAGGACCCCGATCGATCGAGCCGGTTGGGGCTGGATGAACAGGACCCCGTGGAGGTCAGGATGAACAGGACCACCCCGTGGAGGGCAGAATGAACAGTAGACAGTGGAGGGCTGGATGAACAGTAGCCCGTGGAGGGGTGGTTGAACAGGAGCCCGTGGAGAGGGCTGGTTGAACAGTAGCCGGTGGAGTAGCGCGTGGTGGAGGCTGGATGAACAGGAGCCTGTGGATGAACAGTCGCAGGTGGAGGCTGGAGGAGGTCGACGGTGGATGAACAGTAGCCCGTGGAGGCTGGAGGGGGTCGACAGTGGAGATGAACAGTATCCCATGGAGTCCCGTTTTGCGGTACGCCACACCCCTCCCGATGAACAGGACCCCCCTTTCGACCGTAGCGCTCCAAGACAAGTCCGTTTCCTCCGTTTTGCGGTACGCCACACCCCTCCCGATCAACAGGACCCCTGTTTCGACCGTAGGTGGTCCGTTTCCTCCGTTTTGCGGTACGCCAGACCCCTCCCGATGAACAGGATCCCGTTTCAAACGTGGCCGGTCGAACACAAGGCCGTTTCCTCCGTTCTGCGGTACGCCAGGCCTCGTTTCCATCGACTGTTCCGTCCAAGCCCTCCCGATGAACACGACGACGCATTCCGTTCCGACCCAGCCAGTTGGCTCCCCATGAACACGACGACGACGCTGTTTCTCCATTCCGACCCAGCCATGTACACGAGCCCTGGCCGTACGTATGCGCGAGTAGGCGTTCGAGACCCTGCCTGTATGTACGTACGTGGCCGTATTTTCTTTCTTGCACACTGGCCGCTGTATGTACGTGTACATGCTACGTGCGCGCCTCTACTACAACACGTGCGCGCCTCTACATCGACCAGTATTTACGTACACGTTTGTGACCAGAATGAAAATGCTACGTACGCTTCGACCAGGTGGGTCCCGACTGTCAGGCACTTCCTTGCCTGCGAAGATGTAGCTGGTGGGTCCCAGCAGTCAGGGGCTGAATCATTTTTTTTTGCCCGGACGCACTTCCTTGCGTGCGAAGATGTAGCTCGTGGGTCCCAGCAGTCAGGGGGAAATGTTTTTTTGCTAAATACAGTGGCCCGTCCGGTGGGTCCCAGCTGTCAGGTGGAGGAATCATTATTTTCCGCGTAATAAGGAGGCACTTCCTTGCTGCGGCCGTGGACCCAGCTGTCAGCCTCTCCACGTACAGTCCACGTCCGATGGAAGTTGTTCCTTGACCACGTTGACCACGCCGCGCCGAGAGCACCAGTGCGGTGGACGACGGCGAGGCCTAGGAAGGGGACGACGGGGAGCCGAGGAAGACGCGGCAGTGGAAGCCTGCGCGGAGAGGAGTACGAGGGTTCACTGGTTCGGCTGCGGTGTGAGGCTGCCGTCGCCGCAGGGCCTGGCCAGCGGTGGGAATAGTAGGGGCGGTGAGGCCTCCGCGGAAGCACAGCCGGCCATGGGAGGCAGGACCATGCGGCACGATCGGCGCTGCTTTGGGCGGCTGGAGCAAGAAGACCAGAGGTTGAAGAAGCACTACGGCCGTTGGATGGACATCGTACGGTCACTGGAGCTAGAATCGTTCATATTGACTAAAGTTGACAAAGGCCCCCGTCCCAGTCAACTTAGTAAGCCCACAAGTCAGCCTCCCACCATGGTGGGTCCCAGCTAGCAGGGGGAGTATTCATTTTTTTTGTGCGTAATAAGGAGGCACTTCCTTGCGTGCAAAGATATAGCTGGTGGGTCCGAGCGGTCAGCGGCGGTAACATTTTTTCGCGAAATACAGAGACCCTTTCAGTGGGTCCCTGATGTCAGGTGGAGGAATCATTATTTTGCGCGTAATAAGGAGGCATTTCCTTGCGTGCGGCCATGGACCCAGCTGTCGGCCTCTCCACGTACAGTCCACTTCAGATGCATGTCGGTCGTTGACCATGTTGACCAGGCCGCGCCGAGAGCACCAGGGCGGTGGACGACGGCGAGGCCTAGGAAGGGAACGACACAGAGGCAGGGAAGACTCGGCAGTTGTTTCCCATGCGGAGGGGAGTACGATTGTACGAGGGTTTACTGATTCGTCTGCCGTCGCCGGAGAATAACAGCAGGTGTGGGTGAGTAGAGGGATGGCTAGGCCAGCGATGGGAGTACGGTGGGGCGGTAAGGCCTGCGTGGCAGCAGAGCCGGCCGCGGGGAGGAGGGAGCAGGCAGTCCCGCCAGCGCTTGTTTGAGAGGCTGGAGCAGGAAGAGCAGAGATTGAAGAAGCACGACAGCCGTTGGATGGCCATCCAACAGTCACTGCTTGTGCGTCAACCTTTTTTTAGGAAAGCCTCAAATCTGTGGAAAACAGCATACAACCCATCTGCCATTATTTCTAATAATTTACAGCCCATTTGCTAATTATTAAGGTTTTTTTGGAGCCCATATTCTTTTTGTTAGCATTACAGCCCATATTGTGGCCACGGTTAAAAAATTATACGAAATTTTGCATATTTCGGTGCGGTCCGAACTGTTTTTAATCCCGAAATTTTGACTCACATTCAAACTGATTTGAAAAATAAATGTATATCAATATAAAATCCAACAAATTCTCCATGCATAAAAATTAATGTAATTGAAAATCTCGAAATAAAAAAAAGATATTTGAAACTAATTGCCGGTTTGATATGTTTTAAAAATGTACAGCCCATATCTCATTACTGATGGGCCATTTTCTCGGCCAGCCGAATGAAAGCTCTCCTCGTCTTGAAAGATTTGCAGCCCAACAGGCCTGACAAAGCGACTTACTTGGCAAATCACAAAAAAACTGGGCTGTGGCCATGGACCCAGCTGTCAGCCTCTTCACGTACAGTACTCTTCCGATGGAAGTCGTTCCTTGACCACGTTGACCACGCCACGCGGAGAGCACCACGGTGGTGGACGACGACAAGGCCTAGGAAGGGGACGACGCGGAGCCGGGGAAGACGCGGCAGTGGAAGCCCGCGCGGAGAGGAGTACGAGGGTTCACTGGTTCGGCTGCGGTGCAAGGCTGCCGTCGCCGCAGGGCCTGGCCAGCGGTGGGAATAGTAGGGGGCGGTGAGGCCTCCGCGGCAGCACAGCCGACCATGGGAGGCAGGAGCATGCGGCACGACCGGCACTGCTTTGGGCGGCTAGAGCAAGAAGACCAGAGGTTGAAGAAGCACTACGGCCGTTGGATGGACACCGTACGGTCACTGGAGCTAGAATTGTTCATATTGACTAAGTTGACAAAGCCCTTCGTCCCCGTCAACTTAGTAGGCCCACAAGTCAGCCTCCCACCAAGGTGGGTCCCAGCTAGCCGGGGGAGTATTCATTTTTTTGTGGGTAATAAGGACGCACTTCCGGTGGGTCCGAGCTGACAGCGGGGGGAACATTTTTTTGCGAAATACGGTGGCCCGTCAGGTGGGTCCCAGCAGTCAGGGGGCAAACATTTTTTTCGCAAAATACGGTGGCCCGTCCAGTGGGTCCCTGCGGTCAGTTGGAGGAATCATTATTTTACGCGTAATAAGGAGGCACTTACTTGTTGCGGCCGTGGACCCAGCTGAGACTCTCCACGTACAGTATACTTCCGATGGAAGTCGTTCCTTGACCACGTTGACCTCGCCGCGTTCCGTTGCATGCATGCGTCCATGGGCGTGGTGCGTCCCCACTTTCAGCCTCTCACGTATAGTCATCTTCCGATGACTCTCAGTTGTTGACCACGTTGACCACACCGTGCCGAGCGCACCCAGACTGGAACGACCCGGAGATGGGGAAGACGGGGCAGTGGAGTCGCAGATGGAGAGGAGTGGGAAACTTCACTGGTTCGGGTGCGCGGCAGCACAGCCGCGGTGCCGCCCACGGGAGACAGGAGCAAGAACAGAGGTTGAAGAAGGAGCATGGCTGTTGGATTAACATCCAATGGTCCAGCTGCTAGAATCATTTGTTGATTAAGTTGACAAAGCCATGCGTACACGTCCGCTTAGTAGGCCCACAAGTCAGTCACCAAATTTGACGGGTCCCAGCTGTCAACGGGATGAATATTTTTTTTGCAAAACAAGGAGGCACTTCCTTCCGTGCGAAGATAAAGCCGGTGGGTCCCAGCTGTCAGGTGGAGGAAACATTTTTTTCAGCTTAATAAGGAGGAACTTTCCTTGCGTGCGACCATGGACCTTGTGGGTCCCAGCCGTCAGGCTCTCCACGTACAGTCCTCTTCCGATGACTCTCGTTTGTTGACCACGCCGCACCGAACGCAGCGAGGCGGTGGACGACGGCGAGGCCCCGGACGGGAACGACTCGGAGATGGGAAAACACGGCAGTGGAGTCATAGATTGAGAGGAGGAGAAGGGTTATAACTGGTTCTGTTGCAGCGTGGGGCTGTAGTCTGTGGAGAATAACAGGAGGTTTCGAGGGGTGGAGGGATAGCCTGGCCGACGGTGGGGTAGCGCTTCGCAACAATGCGTGCTAAGCAGAGCCGCTAGCCGCCGGAGGCCGGACCAGGCGGTCCCGGCGACGCTGGAGGAAGAAGACGAGAGATTGAAGGTGCATGCCGGCCGTTGGATATAAATCCAATGGTTGTGGATGACACAATCATTTGTTGACCAAGTTGACAACGCCCTGCGTAGGCTTCGACCTATTGGCCCACATGCCAGCCTGCAAAAATGTGGCATATATTTAACCCATGTTTTCTAGAATGTACAGTCCATTTGCTGGGCTGGGTGAACAAATAATTTCGCGTCAATCAGGCCCATTTATATTTCTAAGAAAACCCAGCCCATTTGCACTTCCTTGAAATACACATATTAGGTGGGCTCCTTATATATATAATGTTATGTTAGAAGGAGCAATTAATATCGAAGAATAAACCGGAGAGGCACATTTTTTATATATATAATTAAGAAATTAGCGAGTTATTGCTCAAAATAAAAATGAGCGCGTTATTATTAAATTGGTCCTTAAAAATCTTCGCAAGCTTTTGTACGCAATCACCAGGATTTTCCTTGCCTGTGAGTCAAAAACAACCAGGATTTTCCTTGCCAACTTCCGTTAAACATTTACTTTTATAAGTTAATAACACGTGGGATGTTTTTATAATGTATATATAAGTCTCTATAAAATATATGATAATAGTAATAATATAAATATATATAATGTGGTTAGAAGGGAAAACATAAATTGGACACAACATTACTTTTATAAGAGACCTGCGTTTTATACCCCACAGTAGGCATACTAACAAGTTCACACACAAATACAACAGAAAAGGTAAACATTCATATCAAACTCAGGTTCATAGGACACGTTCATATTCGTAGCCAACATTCACTATGAACAACTCAAAAGATTCATATATACACAAGCTCAGCATATCTATGCATCCAAATGATTGATAGATCACACGACAATAATCATACATAATTCACAAAAAGATTCAGATATACACATGTTCAGTATGTTTATGCATCCAAATGATTGAGATCACAGCCAATATGATCCATGGACGAACTTTAATTACCTAGGGTACAAACTGGTAAATGGTGTTCAATCGGAGGTACTTCTTGCTAAAATTAGTTCTTGTATGAGTAAACTTTCGAGTACATAAGAGGCAGCACAGACAATCTGAACTTTGCTTGTAGGTTTATCCTCAAATAGTGGCCTCGTGCCGAGGGAGGTTTGAGCAACTTGGCCACTACTTTCATCCAACTAGTTTACTGGCTCATCTTGGTCCTGTATCTCACCAAAATTGTACATTGCAGATGAGAAAGGAGGCGGTTGAGAAAATGAACCACCCAAATTTTTTGTGTAGTTCAACTGAAATGGAGCATCCTTGGCGTGCAGACTGATTAAGTGCCAGATGAATATACGCGTCAACCAACTTGTCTGGAATCTTTAGACTCCATGCCATATAGTTCGCTACCATATGTGCCAATAACCAAAAGGCACAAGTTGGGACCAAAGACTGGACTGCGTTTTTCTGGGCTATGCACCAAGCAATATTTTTGGCGTTCACTCTCCTAATACTTGGAGTTTGACAATTGGTTGACGCCGGTTGATACTCGAATGAATATAGGCACTTCTTGTCAACATCGATGCTTGTCTGAGTGAACTTTGGAGTACATAGCAGCAGCATAAGTACCTGTCCATCTAATCATTTTGTGCAGTTCTACTGAAATCACCCGATGTAATGATTTGCCTGCAAGTTCATGCTCCAAATTACTCCTTTATGAAATCGGCAAATAGTAGCACAATACCAAATTACCAATACATATGACATGCACAATAATCAGGATAAAGACCAGTACCAACCTGTGTGAGGTAGCATATCAATTACTATTTCCTTTGACTGGAAGCCGAGATAAGCCAAGCGACTGACAGCAAAGGAAGAAAGCAAGCAGAGATTAGCGACTGACAGGAAAGGACGGAAGCTGCCGAGGCAATGAAGCACCCAAAGTTTTTGTGCAGTTCCACCAAAATCGAGCATCCCTGTTGGCACATATATTGAGAGAGTGAGATTACTGTAATAGTGGGACTAGTTGATGAAACATACACTAACAAATAGAAGCACCCTCATTATCTTAATGGGTAAAGTTAGCAACATAGTAGTCTTGCTTAAAGAGAGGTATTAGTTTATTTAATCAGTGCCAATTAGCTCAACTCAACGCTCAAAGCATTGCCATTTATCATAGGTTGCAAAACTTTAACGTGCAAAGATAAAGGAGTTTCTCATGACAGTAGCACGATACAAATAGAGATGACAGCAAACTAATATGGATGAAGGCCTTAGGCCCGTACCAACCTGAGAAAAAAAGCTTATTCATGTAGTCCCATAAGAGATGATAAAGCACTCACTGGAATCACACAATAGTATATATTTTTGTGCACTTCAAATTTATGGTTGAAATCACTCTTGTTTACTAGTGCTGAGATTATATCAAAAGATTATCAAGAACTTCCAGCAGAGTTAAAGCACTGGCTGGGAGACAGTTCATTGTATTGTTTTGTGTAGTTCCACTAAAATGTATGATTGGCACAACATGATCCCTGTTTGCACAAGTAGGAACAAGGTGAAACCTTCATTAGCTTAGTGAGAAAGGATAGGAAGACATTAGCATATTACTCAAACAGTAGCATCAAATTCATGATGGACAATACGCAAAACATTGCCTCATTGAACCAATGGCAATAAATTGACATGCAAAACAATAGCACTATTATGTCATGACAGTAATAATATTCCCTCCCTGCTCCACCACATGATTCACCTCCATAGAGAAACATACACACGTACATGATTCAGCATAGGGTCCTACTAAAGATTTCTTTAAACTCCAACAGGAAAATTAGGCAGTAATAAATTAGTGGTACTTAAGTACTCCTAATTAATTAAGTGAGACAGCAGAAGTGGAAGGGCTCCCTGGAGGATCGTCTCACATGTAAGGTAGTCGTTGCCGGAGCCCTTGAATGGCCTCGACTGAGGCCTCTGGCTTCAGCAAGATCGCCTTGGCACTGTTTATTCTTCTTCTTCTTCCTCTTCATGCTCTGTTTCTCTTTCTCCTCACCAGTTGGTGAAACCAAGTACATGATTGGCCTTCTAATTCAGAATTGGTTTTGTCAGTGAGGGAGTACAAGTGTACTAGTAAAAAACAGCATTATTTTCTCATGGCAGTCAGAAAATAGAGATGAACACATGCATTAAATATCATTCTTACCTAAAGGAAGGTTATGGCGCCAATATGGATGATGAGGATTGGAACACAGATCTCCCTTTGTGCAGTTCCACCAAAATGAACCAACTGTTCCGTTCTGACATTCCAGTTAAACAGCACAAAAGTCACTTCTTTTAAGAAGAGTTTTCTGCAGTGCACCAAAAGGTCACAACAGCAACCAGGTGAATTGGATATCCCTGTTTGCATAAAAAGGCACAGAGGAAACAGTCAGAGTCTCAAACAATTACAGGCAAAAACATTTGGCTAAACTTGTCATGGCTTATAACAGTGGCATGGCTTCATTTTTACCAGGGACATTAGATTAAGAACAGCTAAGGCTACGTTCGGTTCACAGGTTTGGTGCAGGATTTTCGTAGGAACACAATTCCTACGGTATTCTTTCCCTTCCAACCGTTCGGAACACGGGAAAGGTGAATAGTGTTTCATAGGAAAGCTGGTCTGGTAGTACTGATTCCATAGGATTAGAAACATCCACGCGCTGCTCATTTTTTGGGCGGAAGCCCGAGGCAGGCGCTCGCTGCCATGCGTTAGACAGGTTGCTGTGCTGTGTTGCCGGAATAAAAAAATCAACCTATGTGTGGTACGTGAGGTGAGGACAAGAGTAGTCACTGTGCAGCTGAATAAACAAATAGCATCTCATACTGCCAAGCATGCTACTCTAAAAAAACAAATATGTACATTTCGTAGTCCATCCGAACCCATTCTCTTGAGAGTTTCCTCCGGTTCGCTGTTCCATAGTTTTATACCTACATTCCTTTCCTATTCCTCTATTTTCATCAAGACCTATGTTTTCTGCCCCTTTATTCCGAATGGAGCCTAAATATTTGGTATAAGGGCATGGGACAAGGGTGCACCAGCAGTCCAGCACCATGTACGTAACAGGGGCATAAAGTGGTGATTCATAGTTTGTTGCCCCGAGAAACAAACATCCAAGAAACATATCTGGGTTGGTCCCATTTTTGTTCACTCTAGACACCTACTCCTATGTGTGGATAGCAAATCTAGTCTTGGTCATACCACTGTGTACAGCGTTACCCCTATATTTCCCTTTTCGACCAAGAGACCGGTTGGATGACCAGTCTGTACTACTTTCACTCCCTTTCCTTCCTGTTTGTACCAAGTCCGATGTACATACTAAATTCCCCCACCCCCACTTTATTTCTTGTTTGAACCAAGTACTCCCTCCGTCCGGAATTACTTGTCATCAAAATGGATGTGTCTAGAACTAAAATACATCTAGATACATCCATTTCAATGACAAGTATTTTCGGACAGAGGGAGTACAAGATTCGACTCCATGAAGTAGCTTTACCTCTAACAATAGAAGAAAAAAAATGTGACGTTGGACCATCCGATCGAGAGGGGCTGAGAGGTAGAAAATGATGCACATGCAGCGACGTAGTGAGCTGGGGAAGTAGAGCTAAGGCGGTTTCGAACGAAGATATACCTGAAGGTCGTCGGGATGTGGATAGGTGGGCGGCGGGAGGCCGGATCCGCCCACAGACAACGACGAAGGGATCGGAGGACCTCCCGCGCCGGCGCTCGGCCAGAGATGACGGTGCAGCCGGCAGTGGGTCTCCTCCCTCGCTGTCGATGACGGCCTAAACGCTGCCCCTCCTCCCCTTCACCGGCGGAGGGGGATACGCCCGGATCTGTAACCAGCGGTGAGGATAGAAAGCCAGTGTTTTTTGAAGGGAGAAAGACAGTGTTACTACCCCTATCTTGTTTAGATCTGGAGAGGATGAGAGTGTGTGAATAGAGCAACCCTAGCAAGCAAGCGCGGAGGCTCCGGCCTATATATACGTAGTGGGGTAGTTTTCCTTTGTCACTCCATCAAAACAATCGTTTAAAATTGTGTACTACTACATGCCAGGTCGCGGTTTTTTAGTTGTTGATTGTTTTTTGAGATAGCTACCCGCTTGTTCCAAGTGGTGTTACGGTGTGCCAGGTCGCACTTTGTATCATTCAAGTCTGGTACTACAAGTCCCTCCTTTAAATGAACAACCAACCCCTCGTAAAAATTGTGAACAAGCCCACGGCTAAAATTAGCGGAAACGTGGGTTGCCCCAACATGCATTATTATTTATATTTTCTACTCCCTCCGTTCCTAAATATAAGTCTTTTTTATAAGCCACACCTAAGACAAGAATTTTTTTATTAGCAGTGAACCCCACATGTCATAGACACAAAAATTGTGGCAAGATTCCCTTAGGCAAGCCAAAGTGTGTCTAACAATTTTAGCAACTCAGGTTAGGCAAGTGTGGGAAAAATAATGTGGCAACATAAGACAAACATAGTCACAATCCAAACAACCCCGTAATTTTTTGTGACATGCATGAAAATTTGGTTAGTTAAATTTATAGTCAAAATTTGGCAAGGTGCATCAAATCAACACATGCAAGTATCAAAAGGAAAGTCACGACATGCATGCATGCGTTGTACTCCCTTCGTTTCCAAATATAAGTCTTTTTAGAGATTGCAACAAGTGACTACATACGAAGCAAAATATGTCTACTCCTACGTACGAAGTAGCCCATTTTAAATGTGTAAAAGACTTATATCGAGTGCAGTGCTTTGATGTGTCGCGTCAACTCGTACAAGACCGAGAAATTTGATTACTACAACGCCCTCTCCCTCGCGGACTGAGCTCCGCACCCTAACTGCACCTGCCTTTGGCTGCATGACAGGAGGGCCAAGCACCTGTTGGGCCCACCTGTCATAGACGCAAAGGCAGGAGCAGTAAGTAGAAGCTTTCGCTACACGCTATCCCTCCTGCACGAGGTGGACGGACATGCAGCAGTGGATTCGATACTGTAGAAGTAGGAGTAACATCATTGTTCGTCTTCTCGAAGAGGCGAAGAGCCAAGTGCAACCCGAACGTGGCAGTTGCGAACGCTCGCGTGGTGCGGTTCCTTGGAGTACTAGCCAGGCTCTTGCATGAGACAAAATTGCTATTGTTTAACAATTAAACTCCATTATCCATTGGTTGATACTCATTCTGCATAGGTCCACGCGCTTAGCACCGTTTCCTCCTGGGGTCACCAATGTTTATTTGCTAATTAATAGCATTGCATGCAATGAACTAGCCATTGCAAGTCATTAAAAGCATGCACACCTCTCATCTCTTATTGGTTGATATGTCAAGAAACAAGAAACAAGGTAGAAGTTAATGCACCGCGCCTAAGTGTTTTGGGACTATTTGGTTTTGTAAGATGACTTACACACCTAGACGGAGGGAGTAGTATAGCCCTGTAAACGGGAAAGGAGTATTTGCCTTTCTAGAGATTTCAACAAGTGACTAGACTACACCATGTGCAGTACTCCCTCCATTCCGGTTTATAGGGCTCAAATCTCAAATCTCATGAACCAAGGCATTTTGCGATTGGAGGAATGTATCTCGTACTTTACAAAACTACCCTAATTAAACTCATGCATTAATTACGTAGTTCTCTCGTTTTCCTCTCTGCGTTGGTCGCGGTGCACAATATTGAGCACTCCTATATGACTAGCCGCTCTATCTACATGCGGGACATTTCAAAGCATCCGGGCCCGCGTGCCATCCACCAAATCACAGCGAGGTGCTACAGTCGAGACTCACCTGTCACCCCGGTGTGGCCGTCATGACCCGTCATATCACAAAACCCACACCTTTACCAGCAGTGGTAAGGTGGCCTCCAAGTTGGACTGGACGAAGCAACCATCATTTCACTGGAACGCTCGTTCAAGCCCTTTCTTCCCTTTCTTGAAGAAAACCTCACTCCAGGCTACTCACTTCTGCCATTTTTCTTCTGTACCGACGAAGGAAAGGTGGGCGAATCAGTTATGCTACTATATTTTCATTCCAAGAATCTTCTTTTTGCGAAGCACCGACCGATTCTCACATCCTATTCTTTTCCCGTTTTCATTGCGATTGTGGTTTCCTTTCGATTGCTTTTTGTTTGTCAGTTCATTGATGGATCCTGGAGCACTAGGCAAAGAGTTGCCGGCGGACAACCCACTGGAGATAGCGATCTCCAGGAAGCGAGCACTGACCAACGAGTTGACCATGTTGGCGGGCCAACCCATGGAGACGAAGAACTCCAAGAAACAAGCACTGGCCAAAGAGTTGAGGATGTTGGCGGACGAACTCCTGAAAGAAAGTTGGAAGAACAGCAAGGGCCCCACCGTGCCTACCCCAGGAACTCTGATTGCCACCTATGTGAGGCTCAAGACCAAGTTTGAGGAGATAGTCACCGTTGAGAAGCAGTATTCCCCTGGCAAGGTGATGGCCCCCATCGAGGACGAGGAGATGGCCCCCGGAGGGATGAGATCCCCCGGTGAGCTGCACAAGGTAAAAAATAATGGCTTATTACCATAGTTGTGGTTTTTGATTATTTGCAATGTGCTTGCTAATATGTTAGGGTTGTGCAGGTGCCGGTGGACGTCCTTGATGATTCCGATGTCGTGGCCCGTCCTGTTGGCATCGCCCCGGAGATCGATTCCGATTTCGCTGTCCATCCTGTGGACATCGCCCCAGAGATCGATTCTGATGTCGCGGTCAGTCATGTGGACATCGCCCCAGAAATCGATTCCCATGCCGCTGTCCGTGCTGTGGTCATTGCCTGAGAGATCGATGACAAGAAATAGTTGGTCGCGCTAATCCTTCTGGGTAGTTTGCATTGCCCTGTGTTTAATTACCAGAACGATGTGTGTTATCAAACCATCTTAGGGCTAGTGCACTGTCTTGTGTGGGCGGATCTTGCTACTTTTGTTTGATAGTGAATCATGCGAACCCTCTCCGAGTTATGGAAACAGATGTATCCTCACCAGTTTTTGATGTAATATATGGCATGCTTAGATGTAAGTTTGAACTGTTTATCATATCAGCAGGGCTTGTTTGATGATTCTTGGTGTTAGTAGGCTAGCTATTGTGCGAGCTATAGTACTTGCAAAACACTCACCGAAGAGAAACGTTGGGGCTGTTGAGCTCGTGGTACGCTTATACTTATCCCTCGTCGATCGACCAATAGCCCTAGCTCCTAAAATTGTAGGCTTAGCGATCGATCAGACAATAGTCGACATACATTCAGGCCTCATTTGGTTCATAGGGTAGGTAAATTGTAGCAAAAGTACAGAGAACGTGCAACACAAAATCATAGCAGTGCAGAGACGTACTCCCTCCGTTCCAAAATAGATGACCTAGGCGGGCTAGTTTGGCCTAGTGGGTTTTAGTGATATGACGTGGTACAGTGTTGTCCAGTCTTCGCGTGTGGTAGCAGTATTGCGGGTACAGTAAGTTTTCTTGAAGAAGCGGAATTCAACGAAGTCATGATGGTTCCTTCGTCCGAACAACTTACAGTGGGAAAGGTTGGGCCTGTGATATGACCGGGGTAGACCAGGATAATTTTGTGCATGGCAGGTGGACCAGAATGGTCTACGTCCCACATGTCGGCGAATGAAAGTATTCTTTCCGATATAGAGGACGAGCAACGAGTATTCATTGTTTATTTTTGATGAAAGCTATTGTCTCCACTTTTACGACAGAGGAGTGTGAAACACGGCAGCCCAGTGAACTTGGCATGTGCACCACTCCCTCCTTCCTCATGTAATGCCCAGGTTACAGCTTTTTCTCACTTTCTCTCTATATATTTCCTCTCAAATGTTTTTTACCTTTCTTTTTTTAAGACACAATTGTTTTTATGCCTTTTTTAGAATTATTTTTTATACCTAGGAGCATGTGTAGAGACGGGATCTTGCAAAGCACACTCCTTGACTTTGTCAATGCCTCTGTCTCCTCCACATAAGGAGTACTACTTGCTATGGATGCATGCGGCGAGCAGCTGGCGTCTTGAGGGTCCAGGGCGGTGAGAGTGGGCTTCGGAAGCGGTCCGGACTCCAGCATGGCCCACCTCACATTATCACCATATATTTCTTGGAGTCCGTGCGCGGCGGGCGGGCGATCTCTTCTCCTTCCCTCGTTTCTCTCTTCTCAGCCGACGCCCGCCGAGCGATTAGATTTCAGCTATCGACGGTTTATTCAATTACGGTCCCACATGTCAGTGAAATTGCAAGACAACGCGTGTCCCCTCTGGTGAGCGGCGTGCGAGCCGGACTGTCGGGGTTGCGACGCGTACGAGTCGTAAGTGTGCCGCCTTTTCCTTTAGAACTTGCGAAGCATAACATTTTCGCGCGATCGATCGATAGAAATCCAGAACAAAATGACGAGGGCGGTGCTTTCCTACTCGTTAGGCGGGCTAGTTCGTGTGATATGACGTGCTACAGTGCCGTCCACTTGCTCCATTTTTATGTAAGCAAGAGTTTACACTCTTACGCGAGAGGAGTGCGAAACACCGCGGATCTGATTTTGATCGAGGGATAACTGTTCCCTGCCAAATAATGGAGGATTGTTAGCGATTATAGCATGATAGTTAGGGCATCTCCAGCGCTGGCCCACAAATTTACATCGGCATCTGTCCGAGGACACTGATGGATGCCATCCGATGCTGCCCGCATACCTTTCGACAACTATATGAACCAACCGGACGAAATTCGTGCAAACAAAGCAAATTTCAAATTAACCGGATGAAATTCATTACATTTCGAAAACTTTTCCTACAAACTGGACAAAATTCATTACATATTTCGCAGAAACCGTACTAAAACCTACTGTAAACCTAATCTAAACGATCGCCGGTGCCCGACCACCATGTCCGGCCATGAACTCGAGAAAGCCGGCCATTGCCTTTGCCTCCTCCTCATCCGCCTCGATAACCTCCTCCAGAGCGACGGCGACCTACCGTGTACTACTCTTCCTCGCTGCCGGCTACGCCCGCGCACGTGCGCCGGCTTCGTGGTCGTGGCGGCGGAGGGCGGCCGAGGGGGGGTGCCGGCGATCTCCTTCGTTTGCTCCCGCGACAGTACGTCGAAGAGAGCTTTGGAGCGCGTCCGGAGCGGAGCCGCTGATGTCCCTCGTCTGCTCCTACGACAGTACGTCCAAGAGAGTTTCGGAGCGCCAGGAGGCCATGGTTGAAGTGGTGCCGACAGAAGGAAGGGACCGGAGGAGAATAAGTGTGGGTCTTTGGCTATGGCTGGCAGCTGGGGCTCAAGTTAATATAGCGGGCGAATGGCAATGAGCCGCGGCAGACGGATGCACAACTGGCGCCGGAGTAGGTTCGTCGGGCGTGAATGCGAACGCTGCTTCAGTGACTTAACTGCAGATGCGTTTGGGTTACTAACATGTGGGCCCAACGGGCATCTAGCCCGCATGTCAGTGACACACCAATTGCACCTGCAGTTAAGTCCGGTGAATGCAGCATTGACATTCTGGAGAGACGGTGACCGTTTCAGGCGGGAAGCGCGCGCTAGCGATGGAAGGGGTTTCGGTGTGCAGTGGCACTAAGATCGGTCGCTCACGATAGTACATACTCCGTACCATACTACATAGTACCCTCTCTAGCTTAGGCTGTTTTATAGATCGTCGTTGTGATGGACGATATACATGAGCAAGGCGGTCCGAGTATGACCGTTGGTGTTGAGCCAGGTGAATACATGCTCGGCGTTCGCATAGGCCTCCATCAAACGTCTAAACAATAATGTCAGGCACCGCCGGGGCTCGCAGGTGATGGGCTCGCCGTTTGCGTTGCGCCATGAGCAGGACTTTGATTTAGAGGGCGACGTGCATGCATTAGCATGCTTGGACAGCGTGAGCGTGAGTGTCTGACGCGAAGTATTTCATTTGGCTGACGAGGGTGCGTTGCAGCGACGAGTCCGTGGTTTGATTCCCCACATACGCATAATTTTGGTTTTTACATTATTTCTTTCTCCATTGACAGGTAGGCCCGCGTAGATAGATAAAGAACACGAGCTGATGAGGCGCATGCGGACTGTTTGACTGGTCAACCCGACAAATACGGAGCTATACGCTGAGCCAGTGACCGTATAATCACCATATCTCGTATACAATGATCAAAGTGAGCTATCAAGACAAGTTCGATGACCGCCAATGCATTTTACTCGGTAATAAATGACCAGGATTGAAGGGGAATCCAAATTTGCTTCGTCTTCTGTCCTTGAGCTCTTGACAAACCAATGCACTATATGGTTGTCCGGCCACTCCACCCCAGAGCTCTCACCAAGCGTCATTCATGCCACCGCACCGCACACTAACTGGTAAGGCAGCGATGGCATCCCGCCGCGCCGAGTTCCTCGCCTCCCACGACCGCACACAAAATGGTAGGGAAGCGATGGCATCCCGCCGTGCCGAGTTCATCGCCGCTCGCGACCTCACAACTATGTGGGAGGAATTTGAAGATGCCAAGGCCGAATGGGCGGTAGAGCAAGAGGCGGCCAAAGCCGCACAAGGGAGCGGAAAAGTCAGAAAGCACTCAAGAAAAGAGAGGCCCGCCACCGCAAGAAAGAAAAGGACGCACGCGCTACTGCGGAGAGGTCGGCGGAGATCCAAGTATAGTGGGGTGTCGCCGACAAAGCCGGGAAGGAGAACGACGGCGTCTGGCCAGCATGTGAGAAGTAGTAGTACTAGTAGTTAGTGTGTGTGTCTGTGTCTGAGTATGAGCAAGTACCAATACTACTAGTTACTACTGTAGTTTTTAGAGCAAATTACCAGTACATTAGCCTAGACCAAATGGAAAAATTCCTATCCTAAGCATCAAATGGCATCTCTTTCTCTATAGGAATTGAGATGCATGTCATCTCACTTCCTATGATTTTCATATTCCTATCCTATGAACGAAAGGAGGCCTCTGTTGGAGTAACTACTGTAGCTAGCAGTACTGCTGGTACAGTAGTTTTCTTCAAGAAGCGGAATTCAACGAAGTCATGATGGTTCCTTCGTCCGAGCAACTTCAAAGTGGGAAGTGGGCCTGTGATTTGACGGCTCATTAGTCATTGTTACTGCGGCACGACATCCCACATGTTGGCGAACGGAAGTATTCTTTCCAATATCGAGGAGCAAGGAAACCGCGTGGAGTTCTGCGTGCATGGCAAGTGGACCAGGATGGTCGACGTCCCACATGTTGGCGAACGGAAGTATTCTTTCCGATATCGAGGAGCAAGGAAACCGCGTGGTATAGTATCACTGCTGATTGGTTCGCAAAAAAAGTATCACTGCCGATTTATAATTATTTTTTATTTCTGATGAATGCTAGCGTTTCAACTCTTACGACGAAGGGTGCCAAACACGACACGTGCTGGATGTCCCACACGTTAGCGAAAGGAGTGGGACATGAATAGCGTGGTAGAGCCCAGCATAAAAAAATAGCATGGTAGAGCGTCTCCACTTCTTCCACTTCTGGGTCAGAGACCACACGTGGTAGTACTTAGTGGTATGAACGATACAAAGTGCGAACTGGAGAGAAAGACACGTCTAGTTGGAAGGTCTCGGGGCATACACGTAAACAAATATAGAAGTTAATATGTGCCTCCAACTAATATAGTAGTAGTAGTAGAGTACTTAGGCACGTACTCCATAACATCACCGTGCATTGCACGTACAACATTTAGTGGTAGTACGTAGTAAGGGACAAATGTCGCCCAAGAGTTCCCTTCTCAACCTACTTTTGGGTGTTTGGTAGAGTGTATGGAGGGTGCATGAGTCCACACTAGTTTAGCACAAATACACTAGAAGCATGCATGCATGAAGAGGGGTGTTGAGTTGAGCATGCATGAAGAGGGAACAACTATGCTGAGATGAGAACGCAACCAAACACACCCTATATGCCACGCATGTTCATACCATTTGTGCCTTTCTACTTCACTTACTGCGCTACATTACTCGGGTTCGTACGTCCACTCCTGGGTACATGTCCGTCTCGTAGTTCCATTCCCACGTGTTCTTCATATAGATGGAACGATCCTTGCATAACACGTGCACCTTGATGCTAGATGTCTCGCGTGTTGGCAAAAGGATGAACAAAGCTCACGTAAAAAAAATAGAGTGCAAGAACATAGATTCCGGACGACCGAGAAGGAGCAAGGAACCTCGTGGTGGAGCGTCTGCACTCATAATATTTAATATTATTCAGCGATATAAAATTAACCAATCATCTCCACAGTGGACTGGAAGAGTACGAAACACGGCAGCCCAGTGTAGTTACATCATACTAGTACATGGCTAACCCACGCTATCACCATATTTCTTGGCTTCCGTGCGACACCTATCTCTAGTAATCCAGCAGCCTGTATCGCTTCTCCCTCCTCGTCTCTATCAAAGTGCGGCGGGCTGGCGTTTCTGCCGTCTATTGAGGTCGGTTAACTATCACATGTTAGCGACATGCCAAGAGCATTCAAAAAAACAAATCCTTTCACGTTCCGTTTTCAAAAAGAAAAAAAATCCTTTCACGTACGAATTTGCCTGTATGCTTTGAGCAACTTGCATGTCCTATACTGCTCCTGTTTGATACTCTAACTTAGCTAGAGGTTAGACTAACTCATGACTAACCCTGAACTAACTGTAGCCAAAGAGGTGTTTGGGTGAGAGGGTTAGATTGACAATAAATGCACTTCATGGAGAGAGAAAAGTGATTTTCAGTGGTCCCAATGAGAACTATCTCCAGTTAGCACCTCTTGGGTGGGATAGTTTTTTTGGTGGGTTCGGTGCAACTTGCTCCAATTTAAACCCTCATGCTTGGATACTTTAGGGCTATTTGAGCCCCAATTAGCTCAAACTAACTCTAACCCATGGATCCAAACAGGGCCTATGGCCAGTCTCGACGCGGAGCAGTCGCGTGCACCGGGAAGCGGCGCTCTCTCGGCCGTCGCGCCACTTCAAAGCCGGCGCCAGTGGGAGGTCGCCTCCGCTCTGGCCGGGCATCAATGCGGCACTGACGCTCCAGGGCGACGCTGACCGTTTCACGCGGGAAGCGCGCGCTGGCAAGGGAGTATAGGTTTTGAACCGTTTCAGGTGTAGTACTGGTAGTTTGCAAAACTACTCAATTATTGCACTCAGTTTCCTAAGAAATTGTGGTAAAAAACGTTACTCCACAGCCCGCTTCCCTTCTCCTTCCTCTTCCACCGCCCGCGCACGTCCGCGGGAAGCGACCGGTCAACCCTTATATAGGAGTGCTAGCACAAAAAGATGCATGCATGACCACTAAAAATTCCATATTAAAGCGCCACTCCGGCGGGAGTATGGCGTATGTTGTTACCTTCGGCTGGCCCATGGCTACCGGGCGACGGCAACCAGAGAAGAGGCGGCGGGAGGGGAATGAATGCAGCTACTGTTTGGGTTCGCCTTCCGGCTTAAATAAATGCGCAGCATCACGTGTACCCGCGGGTGCACAAATTGTAACATACGTGTCTGCTTAAGTGGGTGTCACGTAACTGGTGTGTGTGTGAGAGAGATTCTGAGAGACAGAGTGCGTGTGCGCGACTCTACTCTTCGGACATGTACTCAACCTTTTGCATCGGGATATAAGTATAATGGTATTTACTTTAGCTAGTGATTTACGTGGCCATGTTAACGTGGTTGTGTCAAAAAAATGTCACTTCCTGCTCGTGATTTGCGTTATATAATTACAAGCAAGATTCTCATGCATTGTACGGAACATCAATATGCATTTTTTTACAGAACACCTGTTGTGATTGACCCATGCAGGAGTAATCCCATGTGTAAAAACTAATGATATCTCGAGAATTTTATCGGAAAACTGGTATCTCGAGAATGTCATCGAAAAATTGAAAGATGAGAGATAAGGCGAGGAGGAGTGGAGCGTGGTGGTGACTGGTGGTCGAAATGGGCGGAGGCATGGGGATGGATGGCGCCGGCAGGCGGCAGCGGCCACCATGCATGCTAGATTGTTCCAGAGACTTATTCCTTTTTTAATTGCTGAGCAATGAGGTTGCGGGAGATAATGATGTGGAGAGAGGTGCGGGTATCTTTGGTAAAATTATCATAGTTTGCTTTCTATCCTCAGATATAGATCATACCATCTTTATTACAAGATGGCAGGCACACCATCACCGCCAACTCGTTTTTTATAAGGGTACAGATGATAAGTTTGCTGACTACTAAAGTAAAGTGGAATTTTTCCATGTTATTCAAGTAAATAAAGGTGATTGTTTATCATACGGGTAAGGTTGGATGAAGGGTGGTAGGAACAAATGCTCCGCCTAGAGCATGTGTGTGTGAGATGGAGTCTTAGTGTGTGTGTGTGTGTGTGAGAGAGAGAGAGGAGAGGGAGAGATGGAGTCTTAGTGTGTGTGTGTGTGAGAGAGAGAGAGATGGAGTC
>NC_057808.1:275535457-275539802 GCF_018294505.1 Triticum aestivum
AGAAGGAGATTGTTAAGTGTGAGTGTGTGTTTTACCCATCCAGGCGGAAGTTATGTGCACAAAAGAGGAGAACGATTCGATGTGGCGTTAGGATTGAGGGTAATTAACTACGTATGGAGACATAGAGACCTTGAACGTGCATGTGTGAGAGGTATACATGTATACGTGGGATGTGTGTGTGCGCGCGTGCATGATCGAGATAAAAGAAAGAAGACATAAATCATAAGATCAACGACATGGGAGAGACGGATCGGTACGACAATATGCATGCATGTGAGAATGCAGGGAAGAAGGCCCGACAATTGAGCATGTGTTTTTTTCTTTAAGAGATAGTGGCGTGGGCTGCAGCATGCATCTATGGCGAGCAGAGGGAGTGAGGCACAACGATTGTGCAAAAGAGACCAACCTATAAATGTATATGTATGGAGAGACATATATAGTGTGGGTGATAGGAAGCAAGACTCCGTGCGAGAAAGAAATGTTGACGGAGAAACTACAGATAGATACAGAGATGGAGATGCTAGCTAGAGGACATCCGCTAGTTTGGGTGTTGGAGATGACCGTCGGGTGGTTCAAAGGGTGAAGTTATATATGTGTGTGAGAGGGCACTTGACTGCATGTAGAGAGAAACATATGTAGTGTGCGTGATAGGAATCAAGAGTGAGGGCGAGAAAGAAGGTTGATGGAGAAACAGATAAATAGAAAGATAAAGATGCTAGCTAGTGTGCGTTAGAGATAGGAGTCGAGTGGATCAGAAGGCTGGGTTATGTGTGTGGGTGTGAGAGAGATAGAGAGAGGGTGCATCTGAGTCACATACAAACAGATATCAGAGAGAAATGAGATCCAGAGAGACGGAGTTTTGTGTCTGCGAGAGAGAAAGATATTTCACAACGAGAGTGATAACTAGAGAGACATACGAGGGAACGCAAGATATCTCTAGGGAGAGAGGGTGTGTGTGAGCGACATACAAGAGAACAATAGAGAAATATGAGACCCTGGGAGACAGAGTTTGTGTTTGTGTGTGAGAAAGAGACATTGAGGAGGAAGAGTCGTAGGTCTCATATCTAAGGAGCGAAAGACATCTCTGTATGAGGGGTGTGCGAGTGGCACACATGGGAATAGTAGAGAGAAATGAGACCCCGGGAGACAAAGTTTTGTGTTTGTGTGAGAGAAAGAGATTCCACATGGAGAATCATAGTTAGAGACACATAGCAGGGAGCGAGATATACTTAGAGAGAGATAGAGTGATGAAGGTCGAGGGAGAGAGTACCGTCAGTGTGTTACAAAGATAAAAGATCATTGTCGACATACAGGTAGCACGAGAGATACCTGAGAGACGATGAACGCGTATAGGTCCAGAGAGATAGTCCTATATAAGCATGAGTGATAGCTATATGAGACGAATATCTGGATTAAAGGGGATTCAAATATTTAAAATGGAGATCACGACATCGATAATATCATAACACAAATTGGTGTATCAAACATGCATATTCATTTGAATTTGGGCACACGTAATGTTATATAGTTTATCAATATTGGTGATCCCTAGATTCTTCAATTACAAACAATGCATGGTTTATATGCAATTAATTTCTAAATGGGATTACACTATATGTTGCGTGTGTGAAACACATTATACATGTTTGAGAAGTAAAAAAAACCCGCATGAAACACACATTAATTGGAGAGAGTTAGCGAGGAATGCATACATTGGATTTCAACATAAAGTGGTTTCAAATATTTGAAAATCCAAATTGATGGATACAACCTTATGAATCTGAGATCATGCCATTTGTAAACCATATTTATGTATAAATGGTGTTGTGTTTTTGAAAGTATATATAAAAAATGATGTATATAGAATGTAATTCCAATTGAAAATGGATCCCGCCCGAAAAAATAGAATACAAACGGGATTCGAATTGAGTTGGCACGGTAAACGTGCACTCTGCAAAATTTGAACGAAGCGGGGAAAGTCGCAGTAACCGCCCGAAACCAAAATCTGCGAGATGCAAATCACTACTGCCTATCCCTGCCACGCAAAGCCTATCTGCTGGATTTCTATAGGTTTCGATAGGGGTAGGTTTGTAATTTCACCCAAACGTGACGTAACCGCCTCTCACCCGGATTCATACACGGTGGGCGCCAAAACACAGTGTGTCCTCGGCTGAAATCGACTCCCTCCCCGATTCATATTCATACACGGTGGTCGCCAAAAACAAACTCTCGTCGGCAAATATTCGGTGTATGCGAGATTACCGTCCTATCCCCAACCGACTAATGTTGTTGTGATGTAGTAGAAATTTGAAACGAGGGCTAAGTTTGTAAATTTCCTCGCATTTGAGACAAGCGCGCCCTGAATACATGGTTCCCCCTTCCTATCTACCTCCCTTTTCCCCATTTGTACTCCGTGGGCGCCAAAACACCCTCTCCACCCCACCCTCCTCCGTCCGCCGCCGTCCGCCACCCCATCCACCGCCGTCCTCCTCCACCATGCCGGAGCTGATACCCCGACGTCGCCGTCCATTACAAGAGATCGACCTCTCTCATCCACGGCTTCGGACCGGGATCCTTGCATCACGTCCTCTCGCTTCATCCCCGCCGTCGTCCACCTTGCCGGCGCCGCTCCTACGACCGTCTCGTCCACCGTGCCCTGCCGCCACCGGCTACCCTCCTAGATCTGCTTCCACGCCGCCGACAGCCATCGCTACCGCAGCACCGTCAAATTCTCAGCAAATGCGTACACGGCGCCGCACCAGATGCGGTACTCTTTCGTATCTGCTCAACTTATTTATCGCAGCAAGAAAATAGATCGCCACTGCTTTACTCTGATTTCTTGTCTTGGTTGCGAAGTTGCCTTTGTCCGGTTTGCACCTTCAGATCCGCCATGGCACGCTCAACACTATACTCCCAATGCTTATGGTTTTCCCCTTTTATATTCCATTAAATCACAGTAGACTAAATTTCAAAATTGGGCCAGTCGATTTTTCAGAGCTCGCCGGAGTTCGCCGGTGCGAACGAAGGGGCTCGGGTGGTTGTGGGGCCTCGCCGAACGAAGAAAACTCGATGCGGGTGGGGGTTGGGGCGGGGGTGGGGGTGGGGTGGCGAAGGAACACAGGCGGCGGGGGCCGGTGGTCTGGCCGGCAGCCTGTGCGGTGTTCTGTATGGGAAGAATCAGAGACGAGGAAGAAGATGGGTTAGGAGATGTAGGATCTTCATCCAACCGCCTGAAATGGTCGAGAGACAGCTGGGAGTTGCATTCTTAATGCGCTCTGGTTCATCATGTGTGGGCACTGCGCAACCAACATTTTATTATCCAAAATCTGCTTGCTCTTCTTTACCATGTTCCTCTTCCGTTCTTCTTTAATATGTACTCTCTTCGTTCCTAAATACAAGTCTTTGTATAGATTCCACCATGGACTACATATGGAGCAAAATGAGTGAGTCTACACTCTAAAATGTATCTGGATACATCTGTATGTGATCCATAGTGGAAAGCTCTACCAAGACTTATATTTTGGAACGGAGGGAGTATGATAGTAGTACAGTATGTTCCTTGTACTGAAGATGAGCAGGGACATTTGCAGTGTAGAGGTCTATACGGTCGGTTCTGATGGACACTTTGAGCCTCTTTGATTCATAGGATCTTGTAAACATAGGAATAGGATGTAACACCCCGCATGTAACTTGCCATATTTGTCACTCCAACTCTTGCCATTTTCGGCTATGTGCTATGATATTCCTCCGTGGTCGGGTTTTGTTTTTTTCGTTTTGCATTTTGTTCTTGTCATGCATTTCATATCATGTCATCATGTGCATTGCATTTGCATACGTGTTCGTCTCTTGCATCCGAGCGTTTTCCCCGTTGTCCGTTTTGCAATCCGGCGCTCCTATCTCCTCCGGTGCACCCCTTTTGTTTTCTTTCGTGTGCGGGTGTCAAACTTTCTCGGAATGGACCGAGGCTTGTCAAGTGGCCTTAGTATACCACCGGTAGACTACCGGTAAAGTTTCGTTCCATTTGGAGGTCGTTTGGTACTCCAACGGTTAACCGGGCATCCGCAATGTCCATTTGTGTGTTGCAGCAAAACCCCCCTCAAAACCAGCCCAAAACCCACCAAACTCTCTTCCATGCTCTAGGTCGTTCGATCACGATCGTGTGGGCAAAAACCGCACCTCATTTGGACTCTCCTAGCTCCCTCTACCTATAAAACTCCTCCCCCTCCCGAAAACAAACGCAGACGAAACCCTAGACCCGCTCCCTCTCCGCCGCCGGACACGTCCGGGCGGAGCCGGACGCGTCCACTTCCACCGCCGCCTTCGCCGTCGCCGCCGGCCCGCCCGA
>NC_057808.1:275540373-275571899 GCF_018294505.1 Triticum aestivum
CGCCGCCGCCGCTGGCGCCCCCTCCTCCGGCGCCCTCCTCCGGCGCCGGCCGCCGCCCCTCTCCTTCCTCCGTCGCCGGCCACCTTCTCCGGCCACAGCCCCGTCGAGCCCGAGTCCCCATCGGGCCAGATCTGGATCGGCAGTAACCCTAGGTTGACTTTCCCGTTTTCCCGAATTCCACCAAGTCTTTTATTCTCACAATATGCACCCCTGTTCAACATTGCATAACTCTCTGCATGTAGCTCCGTTTCACGCGTGTAATATGTCAAATTGTTCGTCTCGTGATGCTCTACATTTTGTTCACTTGCACCATGTTCATTAGAGGTCATCTTGATGCCCAAATCTCTGTTGCAAGAGGGCTAGTTGCTGTTATCTGCTGGTTCTTATCAGAACTTGGAGATTTGTCATTTTTGTATCATTTAATCTGTAAATCTTATGGGCATGAGCTCTACATGTATTTTGTTGTATGCCATGCCATCTTTCCAGTGGTGTATGCCATATATTTTTGTGATCTCTGAGGTGGCTAGCACAAGCATGCAAACTAGGCCCCGTAATGTTTCCGATTTCAGGGACAAGTGTTTCGTCTCAAGTCTTTTTCTGCTGTTATTTTTGTTGCCATGTAAACTTGATGCTACAGAGAGATCCATGCATATTTTCGAGATGTTCAGTAAGGATGATTTGTAGATATAGTTGTAATTGATCCATTCCTGCCCTTTTTTGCAATTATGGAGTGCTATAGCATGACTCAATCTTGCTCTACTTTTGCTAAAAATATTTCTGGCAGATTCTTAACATGATATGCAATTTTGCCAAGCTTATTGTAGTTGATGCATACATGCTATGCATTTGTTCTTGCCATGGATAGCTTCATAAACATGCCATCTTGCTATAGGTATGCTTGTTTTGTCATGCATTGCTCTGTAGTGAGTGCATCAAGCTCATAAAGATGCCTTCATATTATTGTTTCTGCCATACTCTGTTGTTCTGCCAAGTCTGAAACCTGATAACGAAACTTGCTATGTTTACGTGGTTGCCATCATATCTTCTGGTCCTTTTTGGCTTATGGTCAGTAAGGGACTTTTGTCATATGAATTTAGTGGAATACTGCCAGGCCATGTTTTGCCATGTTAAGTTCCTGTAGCATGTTGACTTCGTGCTCTGAACATTGCTACCTGATGCTGTTTTCTGCCATGTCCAGTAATTTCAATAAGTCTGGAACCTGTTAACTTTTGCACTTTTGCTATTCTTGTTTGAGCTTGTTATGTTGTGCTCTAGCCGTAGCTCAGTGTTCATCTTTTGTCAAGCATCTCCTGTAGGTTACTTTCATATGCTTTGTTGCTATGTTGGAGTGCTGTAGCATTATTACTTGTTCCATTTTAAGTGCTATCATGCTGTTAATCGCAGATTCGTGTCATTCTTGTTTTGCTTGCCATTTGCAAACCGTGCATCCGTTTCCGGTGATCTTTATATCGATTTCGACCGAAATCATCTCATCTTTCCAGTGGCATGCTTGGTTTTCCAAGTTACTGCCTTGTTCATCATTTTCCTTCCGGAGCACGCATATGCATCGCATATCATATCTTGCATATCATACATGTTTTGCATCATGTTGCTTGTGCATTTCTCGTGATTGATTGTGGTTCCGTTGCTTGTGTTCTTGTCTTGGGTAGAGCCAGGAGACGAGTTCGTGAACGAGGAACCTGTTGAGTACGCTTACGAGGATCAAGCTTTCGACAACTCTGAGAACCTTGCAGGCAAGATGACCACCCCTCGAAATCACTTCTATCTTTGCTTTGCTAGTTATTCGTTCTATTGCCATGCTGCGCTACCTATCACTTGCTATATCATGCCTCCCATATTACCATGTCAGCCTCTAACCATCTTTTCCTAGAAAACCGTTGTTTGGCTAAGTTATCGCTTTTGCTCAGCCCTTTTATAGCGTTGCTAGTTGCAGGTGAAGTTGAAGTTGGTTCCATGTTGGAACATGGATATGTTGGGATACCACAATATATCTTATTTAATTAATGCATCTATATATTTGGGTAAAGGGTGGAAGGCTCGGCCTTATGCCTGGTGTTTTGTTCCACTCTTGCCGCCCTAGTTTTTGTCTTACCGGTATTATGTTCCTTGAGTTTGCGTTCCTTACGCGGTTGGGTGATTTATGGGACCCCCTTGACAGTACGCCTTGAATAAAACTCCTCCAGCAAGGCCCAACCTTAGTTTTACCATTTGCCACCTAAGCCTTTCCCCCAGGTTTTCGCGAGCCCGAGGGTCATCTTATTTTAACCCCCGGGCCAGTGTTCCTCTGAGTGTTGGTCCAAACTAGAGCACCGTGCGGGACCGTCCCTTGGCAACTTGGGTTATGTTGGTACCTGTACGCTTCGCTTATCCGATGTGCCCTGAGAACGAGATATGTGCAGCTCCTATCGGGATTTGTCGGCACATTCGGGCGGCTTTGCTGGTCTTGTTTTACCATTGTCGAAATGTCTTGTAGACCGGGATTCCGAGACTGATCGGGTCTTCCGGGAGAAGGTTTATCCTTCGTTGACCGTGAGAGCTTATGATGGGCTAAGTTGGGACACCCCTGCAGGGTATTATCTTTCGAAAGCCGTGCCCGCGGTTATGAGGCAGATGGGAATTTGTTAATGTCCGGTTGTAGAGAACTTGTCACTTGACCCAATTAAAATACATCAACCGCGTGTGTAGCCGTGATGGTCTCTTCTCGGCTGAGTCCGGGAAGTGAACACGGTTTGAGTTATGCATGACGTAAGTAGGTGTTCAGGATCACTTCTTGGTCATTACTAGATGACGACCGCTCTGTTGCTTCTCTTCTCGCTCTCTTTTGCGTAAGTTAGCCACCATATATGCTTATTGCCGCTGCAGCTCCACCTCATTACACCTTCCTTTCCTATAAGCTTAAATAGTTTTGATCTCGCGGGTGTGAGATTGCTGAGTCCTCGTGACTCACAGATTCTACCAAAACAGTTGCAGGTGCCGACGGTGCCAGTGCAGATGATGGGATCGATCTCAAGTGGGAGTTCGATGAGGAACGTGGTCGTTACTATGTGTCTTTTCCTGATGATCAGTAGTGGAGCCCAGTTGGGACGATCGGGGATCTAGCATTTGGGGTTGTCTTATTTTCATTCGGATCTTGACCGTAGTCGGTCTATGTGTTTGTATTTTGGATGATGTATGAATTATATTTATGTATTGTGTGAAGTCGCGATTGTAAGCCAACTCTCTATCCCATTCTTGTTCATTACATAGGATTGTGTGAAGATGACCCTTCTTGCGACAAAACCACTATGCGGTTATGCCTCTAAGTCGTGCCTCGACACGTGGGAGATATAGCCGCATCGTGGGCGTTCCAAGTTGGTAATCAGAGCCATCCCCGACTTAGGAGCCCCCTGCTTGATCGAATCGCTGGCGTTGTTGAGTGTAGAACAAAAAATGTTTTGAGTCTTAGGATTATATATATCGGAGAGTAGGATCCTTTTTACTCCTCAGTCCCTTCGTCGCTCTGGTGAGGTCTCCTGATGTAGAAGTTTTGACTCTTCTCTCTTCAAATTTTACTAATTTTTTTTTAGGATCACGCGGGTATCTTGGAATCGTTTCGATGGTTTTGTGACGAGAACATTGTTCTTGGTGCCTCTTGACATTTAGGGGTTGTGGCAGTGTCCCGGGGAGTTGAGCTCCGAGGTGTTGTCGTCACAATTTTATCGTTGCAGTTCTGGAATACCTGAGTTTCGCCGACATCGAAATCTCTTTTATGCAGTTGTTGGTGAGATCACCTCGACGCCACCTAGTACTGGGGCGGGAGTTCGGGAGTATTGCCATAACTAGTATAACGGATGCTTTTCGAAGGTTGAGGTAAACGATTTCCGAAGGTTTCTTGGTTATGTGTTGACGGATGGATACAGCTGGATCTAGGGATTGTTAGTTTGGGTGATATATTTTGTGCCCCCTGTATCCCCAACACCAGATTGCATAACCAGAAAGTTTCGGGAGTTTATAAGTGGGAATTCAAGTAGCCTTAGGATATCTTTCCGACAGACGCATGATATGAGATTGGGGTTCGACGTCTAGTGGTCCGCCTGTACACGGTTGGTTTTACAGTGGTCTCGTAGTGTCTTAAAGAGTCCTTGGCTATGCCGACTCGGGGACGCTTCGTATGTCATGTGCACAGCCTTGTACATGATGGTGCTGTACGATTGAGCCCATGTGGGCCCCACCACGAAAACTTCGGACGAAACCAGTATAAACCCTCGTGTTATGGCCTTCACACAATTGTAAGCCGGAGGTTTTCTGTCGAAGGAATGGAAGATTGATATGAGCAGGCTCAAATCAATCTGGGGCCTAATGTTGAGGATATAGACCTTAGAGTCACCCGTCAGGAGGGGCCGGGTTACTCATATGGTCACTGCCAGAAGCCCGGCGCCAAGCTTAAAGACGGTGGGCCAAAGATGGGCTTAAGACCCGGATATGGTTTAAGGCCCGTAGTTACAATCATTATCATGGTAGAACTTGTAGTGTAAGGCAAGAATAGCTGAGAGTCCGAGCCGGACACTCTTATGAGCCGGCCGGGACTCTGAGAGCTGCTGGGCGTCAGCCTCCCTATATAAAGGGACGACCCGGCAGCGGTTTAGGGACAAGAACAATCTCATCGAGAGCCGGGCATAGCAATTTAGCTCCCTGGTGATCGTAACCCTAATCAATACCACCTCAACTGAACGTAGGCTTTTACCTTCACTGTAAGGGGCCGAACCAGTATAAACCCTCGTGTTCCTTGTCCCGCATTAACCCCTTCAAGCTTCCTAGCTGCGATGGCTCCACGACTAAGTCCTAGCTCAAGGACATCTGACGTGACAATTCCACGACAGTTGGCGCCCACCATGGGGCCAGCGCACAGTGGATTTGAGTTCTTCAAGGGCAGCTTCGAAGGGCTCAAGGGATACGCTGTGGGCCGGATGACCAAGATTCGTCGCGGGAAGCTGTACATCAACGATGCAAACTGGGGCCCCGACGCCGGCTCAATTGAGTACGGGTACCGGGTCCCCTTCGGCGGAATTCATGTTTTCATTGGCAAGATTGGTGAGCCGGGCCCTGAGCCGGATCTCTGCGCTGATCTCATCGAGACGGCTCAGCGTGCACGACCCGCCCGGGCCCGGCCTGCCTTAAGGCGCGCGTTTGTGGGATGTATCCATGGAGGGGCCTCTGATCTATCTGGGTCTGGTGATGAGGCGGCCGCCGGCTCTGATGGCGAGTCGGCCACCGATGAGTCAAACTCGTTGTATCAACTTCAAGATGGCAGGCTCATGGGTTGTTCCGATGGTGACAGTATTCCGGACCCGTTTGAGCCGCCAAGTCAGGTTGGAGTCTTTATGGCTGGTGCGCAGCCTGTTCAGAACCCCGCTGCTGGAGCGGGAAACCCGGTGCCTTCTCCGGCTCAGGTGCTGATGGATCTCATGGACAAGATGACGGCCCTGTTAACCGCCACGGTTGACCCGGCGGATCAAGCTCAGCATGATGCGGAGGTGGCACAGTTAAAATTGGATCTAGTGAAAGCTAAGGAGGAGCTTGCAGCGGAAGGGATCAGGATGGCTGCTGAGAGGGCGGCTCTCGATGCCCAAACTCAGCTGATCCAGGCGCAGTCCTTCCAACTCACGATGGACCAGAACGCGTCCAATGAGGTCATGAGAAGGAGGCATCAAAAGACCCAATCTCGACTCCCTACGGTTTACGATCCACGCAACCTCTTCAACACACCAGGTGCAGGCTCTAGTAACCCGCCAGGGGTCATAGTGCTCGGGTCTGGAGCCCCTATTCAGCCACGGGTGATGGGGCCTCCCCAGGTGCCCCCTGCCCCGCCTCAGTACGTGCCAATACCCCTGGGGCATTATAATAACCCGCTGGAGAACATGGTTGCTGCGGCAGCACGGCTGGCGGCTCTCCCAGTTGACGGCGACTCTCCGACGGCTATTGAAACCCGCCGGGTCAGGGAACTCCTTCAGACAGCACTGGCGCAGCAAGAGGCGTATTCTTACAGCCGAGACAGAATCCATTCGACCCCTCGTCCAGGCCAGAGCCCGAGTTACAGCAGACACATGGTCTCAGCGACCGGTTCAAGTAACGTCCGACGCCATGACCCGCCCCCTGGTCATGGCCCGGTTCATAACGGAGCCTTTCACGCAGCAGACCAGGACAGAGCGCGGCAAGAGGCGGAGCAGGTGCCTCAATTGACGGCTTACCAGACCCCCCCGGCTTATCCGACGACTTTCGTCGACGTGGGTATCCCCACCAGGACTGGGGGTGTCCCTTGTTTAGTACCAGCTATCCGCAATAAGCGTCTACCCAAGGACTTCAAAGGCCCTAGGAAGGTGCCTAATTACACAGCAGACTTACAGCCTGCAGCCTGGATCGAGAGTTATGAGATGGCTATGGAGCTGCTGGAGGTCAGTGAGGCGGCCATGGCAAAGTATTTCACCATGATGTTAGATGGGACTGCCCGCACTTGGTTGAAAGGGCTACCACCGAATTCCATTGGGTCTTGGGCTGAGCTGAAAGCCCGGTTCATCCAAAACTTCAAAGATACCTGTAGGCAGTCTATGTCAATTGTGGATTTGACTAACTGTAAGCAGCAGGAGGGTGAGTCTACGACGCATTGGGTTCGCCGGGTTAAGGAGATCATACACTCGTCAGACAAGATGGATGCCGGCTCAGCAGTTTTAATGCTGGAGCAGAATTGTCGCTTTGTGCCCCTGAAGATGAAACTCGGGCGGCTTAAGCGCGACTGTAGTGATATGGGTACACTAATGGCGGCTCTTGTCAAGTACGCCGATTCTGATGGTACCAAGGATCCCCCTTCAGATGATGAAAGGACAGGGAAGGGAAAGAAGAATGGCAATGGCAAGGGTCCTCAGCATAACCCGGGGAACCAAGGAGGAGGCAAGCGCAAGGCAGATGGCAGCCTAGAGTTTGTAGCCAACGCCAGCTCACAAGGGAATAACCAGCGACGTAACGGGAGACCCCCTCCCCGAGGCGGCGGGTCAGGCCCGACGCTGTAACAGCTGTTGAATGAGCCTTGTCCAAGGCACGGCTCTAGAGAGAAGCCAGCGACTCATCTATGGAAGGACTGTGCAATCATGAAGGCCTTTAAGAATTACAACGGCCCGGGCGGCGGCTCAGGCGCCGGTGGCTTTCATGGCCCGGGCGGCGGCTCAAATTCTGGTCCTCAGAACGGTCAAGGGGGCTTTAATCAACAGTCTGGCCAGGGTCATCAACAGCAGCAGGGGGGTTATCAGACCAATCCAAAGCAGCTTAGCGGCGGACAGTATCATGTGTTTACCACTAGTCTGTGCAAGCGAGATCAGAAGCTTCATAAGAGGGCTGTGAATGCTGTTGAGCCGGCAGTTCCGCGCTACTTGCGGTGGTCCGAGCAGCCTATAGTGTGGAGCAGGGAGGATCACCCTCCACGGGTGGATAATCCGGGTCACTTGGCCCTGGTGGTGGCTCCTTAGGTGGGAGGATATAAGTTCACTAAGGTGCTCATGGATTGAGGCAGAAGCATCAACATCCTCTATTATGAGACGTTCCGTCGTATGGGGTTGATTGATAAGAACCTCAGCCAGTCCAACACTATTTTCCACGGTGTGGTACCTGGTAAGTCGGCTTATCCAGTCGGCAAGATCGAATTGGAAGTGGCCTTTGGAGATGAGAACAACTACAGAGTGGAGAAATTGACCTTTGAGGTGGTTAAGATAAGAAGCCCGTACCATGCTATATTTGGGCGGCCGGCTTACGCCAAGTTCATGGCTCGGCCGTGTTATGTGTACTTACAGCTCAAGATGCCGGGTCACAACGGGACCATTACGGTTCACGGCAGGCGGAAAGTGGCCCTGGAGTGTGAGGAAGGCGATGCAGCTTATGCAGAATCTGTTTGTGCAATAGAGGAGTTGAAGTTTTACAAGGACAATGTTGACCCAACTGATATGACCTCTCTGAAAAAACCGACTACGGAGCATGAGCCGGCAATGAAATTTAAGTCAGCTGATAAGACTAAACTTGTTGATTTCGTTCCAGGAGACTCATCTCAGCAATTTAGCATCAGTGCCAATCTGGATGCAAAATAGGAAGGCGCGCTCATCGAGTTCATCCGTGAGAATAGGGACATCTTCGCATGGAAACCTTCTGACATGCCAGGTGTACCTAGAGAACTTGCTGAGCACACTCTCAATGTTGATCCGAAGTTTAAGCCGGTCAGGAAGTTCCTTCGGCGGTTCAATGAGGAGAGGCGGAAAGCTATTGGTGAAGAGGTGGCCCGGCTCTTGGCGGCCGGGTTTATTGTTGAAGTCTTCCACCCAGAGTGGTTAGCTAACCCGGTGCTCGTACTCAAGAAGAACGGCACTTGGCGGATGTGTGTGGATTATACGGACTTAAACAAGGCGTGTCCGGCTGATCCTTTTGCCCTCCCCCGTATTGATCAAATCATTGATGCTACGGCAGGTTGCGCGCGCTTAAGTTTCTTGGATGCTTATTCCAGATATCATCAGATTAAGATGGCAGTTAAGGACCAGGAGAAGACGGCGTTCATCACTCCCTTTGGAGCCTTCTGCTATGTGTCTATGCCCTTTGGACTTAAGTGTGCACAGGCGACTTACCAGCGTTGTGTACAGAACTGTCTTCATAAACAGATTGGGCGCAATGTTCACGCTTATGTGGACGATATTGTGGTTAAGTCCATAAAAGAGGAAACCCTGATAGATGATTTAAGGGAAACCTTTGATAATCTCCGGGTCTACAAGATGATGCTTAACCCGGCCAAGTGTGTCTTTGGTGTCCCTGCAGGCAAGCTCTTGGGTTTTTTGGTTTCTGACAGAGGCAGTGAGGCTAACCCGGAGAAGATCAAGGCCATCACCTCCCTGGCTAAGCCGGCGTGTATAAATGACGTTCAGCGTTTGGCGGGTCGCATCGCTGCTTTAAGCCGGTTTATAAGCCGTCTGGGTGAGAAGGCCATGCCATTATATCAGTTGATGAAGAAAACTGATAACTTTGTCTGGAATGATGCAGCTAATACTGCCTTGGAGGATTTGAAGAAGCAGCTGGCAGAGCCCCCAGTCCTTGCTGCTCCGGTTGATAAGGAGCCCTTATTATTATATGTGGCGGCGAACACACGAGCCGTCAGTGTGGCTATGGTGGTGGAGCGCAAGGAGGAGGGTAAGGAGCATCCGGTTCAGCGGCCGGTTTATTATGTCAGCGAAGTGCTCATTGAGTCCAAGCAGCGGTATCCGCATTGGCAGAAGCTTGCTTACGGTGTGTTCATGGCGAGCCGGAAACTTAAGCATTATTTTCAGGGTCATCCCATCACGGTGGTTAGTTCTGCCCCTCTTGGTGATATCATTCAAAACAGAGAGGCCACAGGGAGAGTAGCTAAGTGGGCTATAGAGCTTGGACCTCATGGTCTCAAGTACGTGCCACGCACTGCTGTTAAATCTCAGGCCTTGGTGGATTTCATCAATGACTGGACAGAGTCACAAGTGCCCGAGCAGAAGCCGGACAACACATATTGGACTATCCACTTTGATGGGTCCAGGCAGTTGGAGGGCTCGGGGGCTGGAGTCGTGTTGGCTTCCCCTAAAGGTGACAAGTTTCATTATGTGCTACAGTTGCTGTTTCCTTGTACTAACAACGCGGCTGAGTACGAGGCCTTGCTCCATGGTCTTCGGATGGCTAAAGAGATGAGCTTAAGCCGGGTAAGGTGCTTCGGCGACTCAGACTTGGTGGCTCAACAAGTATCAAGAAAGTGGGATTCCAAGGACCCTCTCATGGCGGCTTATCGCCGCGAGGTTGATGCTATTGCTGGGCACTTTCAGGGCTATCAAGTGGAACACATCGATCGCAGGAAGAACGAGGCGGCGGATTCTTTAAGCCGGCTGGGCTCTCAGCGAAAACCGGTGCCGCCCAACACTTTCCTGGACGTCCTGTATAGCCCTTCTGTTAAGTTGCCCACAGAGGAAGACTTGGCTGTCCCTGACCCGGAGGCACGACTGGTGGCGGCTCTCCATATCATACCAGACTGGACAATGCCATATTTGGCTTACATGACCCGGGGCGAGTTGCCTGAGGATGAAACTTTGGCCAGGAAAATAACCCGGCGGGCTAAGTCAATGATTGTTACCAATGGGGAGTTGCATCACCGCAGCGTTACGGGGGCGTTTCAGCATTGTGTTTCCCCTGAGGAAGGTCAAGAGATCTTGCGTGAGATCCATGAAGGAGATTGTGGCCATCACGCCGGCTCAAAGTCTCTTGTGGCCAAGGCTTTTCGCCATGGTTTTTATTGGCTGACGGCTCATGCTGATGCGGAGGACTTGGTCAGTAAATGTGATGGTTGCCAGAGGTTCTCACGACGGGCTCATGTGCCGGCTCAGGAGCTGAGGATGATCCCAATCACTTGGCCCTTTGCGGTCTGGGGGCTTGATATGGTTGGTCCTTTTAAAAGGTCCAAGGATAAGAAGACCCACCTCTTGGTGGCAGTTGAAAAATTCACAAAGTGGGTGGAAGCTGAGCCAGTTAGCAGGTGCGATGCAGCCACGGCGGTTCAATTTATGAAAAAGGTGATTTTCCGCTTTGGCTTTCCGCACAGCATTATAACTGACAATGGCACCAATCTCTCCAAAGGCGCCATGGAAGAGTTTTGTCAACGCGAGCATATCCGACTTGATGTTTCCTCAGTGGCTCATCCTCAATCCAATGGTCAAGCTGAGAGAGCTAATCAGGAGATTCTGAAGGGTATCAAGCCCCGGCTTTTGGTCCCTTTGCAACGGACGCCGGGTTGTTGGGTGGAGGAGTTGCCCTCCGTGTTATGGAGCATCAACACTACTCTTAACAGGTCTATAGGTTTTACGCCTTTTTTCATGGTTTATGGAGCAGAAGCAGTCCTCCCCAGTGACATCCGTCATGACTCACCTCGAGTGGCGGCTTACATTGAGGCGGATAATGAACAGGCGCGCCAAGATGCTCTTGACTTGTTGGACGAACAGCGTGACATGGCAGCAGCCCGTTCAGCGATTTACCAACAAGACCTGCGTCGTTATCATAGCCGCCGGGTTAAATCCCGGGTCTTCCAGGAAGGCGATCTTGTGCTCCGGCTCATCCAGGATCAAACAGATGCACACAAGTTATCCCCGCCTTGGGAAGGGCCCTTTGTGGTCAGCAAGAACTTGCACAATGGGTCATATTACCTCATTGACATTCGGGAGCACAAAGATTCACGTAAGTCGGAGGAAGAGACCCGTCGGCCGTGGAACATAGCTCAGCTTCGGCCTTACTACACTTGAGCCACCGGCTCTCGTGGTGTACATATTTCTCTCAGCCATGTATATATTATGATAAGCAATAAAGCAGGACCTCTGTCTTTTTTTCTCCTCCAAATATGCACGTGTGGATTTCATTGCAAGATTACATGATGACTTAAAGGAGGATCCGGCTTATGATCGTATTCGAATTTAGCCGTAAGCAATAAGGTCACTTGGGGGCTTCCTGTTCAAACATGGGTCGTATTCGAACCAAAGAGAACATAGCTGTCGATACCCATTTGATTGGCAAAGTGCCGAGCTCATTGGGAGGTTACCTTTGGTCATATTTGAATCATAGTTTAACCCCTCTGAGAACCGACGTGGATCATATTCGAATCAGCGTCGTTAAACAATTCTTAAAATCACTTGGGGGCTTCCTGTTCAAACATGGGTCGTATTCGAACCAAAGAGTACATAGCTGTCGGTACCCTCTTGATTGGCATCGCCACACCCATTGGGGGCTATATGATCATATCCGAATCTTAGCTTAACTCCTTCGGGCCGGGTCTCTGGTCGTATTCGAACCGGAAGCCCCTAAGTTCTTCTGCTTTATCACAAGTTTTCTCTGATTATGTCAAGGTGTGTACAGCCGGGTCTCACTTTGCCGGCTTAACTTTGGTTTACAGTATTGCTGAACGCAATGGGTGTTATAAGACAGGTAAACCGGAGTTGCGGTACCAACTTTCTCATCCGGGTTATCTAAACCGGAAGTATGCTTGCCGGCCGTTAAGTATGTTCTTACGGCTGTATTCAGGATATAATTGAAGACAAGTCCTTTTTGATTCATATTCCGGGTTATCTAAAATTTATGATTCTCAGGATGGTAAGCCGCCTCGAGACTTGTGATTTGCCCTTCTATGTAGGATAATTAAAGGCACCTCTTTTGAGGTTAAGAAAAACAAAGGATTGATTATGACCCGGAGAAACATCAAAGAGACAACTTCAAAAGACTTCAGCATTCAATACGTGCACGATGGCACGGCAGAGATAAACTGTTGCACCCGTTCTATTACAAGACTCGCTAAGTCCAAAAGGGTGAGGCATTGTTTGGTAAACCGCCAGCTGAGTTACGACGCTGGCTGAGTTGAAGTCTCCGGCTCGTCCCTATCTTCTCCTCCGGCTGATCCCAAGACCTGGAAAGTTGATGACTTCCAGTCGATGCCGCTGAGAGCTTCGAATTGGGCTTCCTCGTCAATTAACCCAGCCGGGTCAATCTCCGGGGCGAAAGTGTGCTGACGAGCCGGCGGGATCAAGTTGAGGGCTTCATAGCGAGGGGTTGGGATCCTCTGATTCTCCGCATTGTAACCCGGCTGGTACTTGGTTAGATCTGTATCGTTGCCAATGAGAGTAGCCACCGGGCGCAGCCTTCACGCAAGCTGCGAAGTCCTTCTGATCAAAGGCGGTGCCGTCTTCCTTCAGGCTTGGGTAGCCAAGGGCGATGTCCGCCGGGTCTAGCTCTGGCAAGAACGCCTTGGCCCGGCTCAGCGCGGCGATTGCTTCGGCTCTTGCAGAGGCCCTTCGCAGCTCTTGGATCCGTTGAGGAAGAACGGCGAGCCGGCGAAGGACTTCCGCCAGGTGAGTCGGCACCTCGTTGGAGAGGGCCACCACAGCCAAGGCACGTTGTGACCCGGTGTAGAGTTGCTCCACCAGGGTGTATACGGCCTTCAGCTTGGTCACCACACTCTGATTCAGGTTGGCACTTCTGGGACCTGTTTAACGAAGACATATAAGCCGCCGACAAGGATGAAATTATGAGATATACACATTCTAAAACTTGATGAAAGCCGGCGAGACGACTTACCGAAGATTGCGGCCACCATTTGGGACACTTGGCGCTTTAGGCCGGAGAGCTCAGCAGTCTTCTCGGAGAGAGTCTTCTCCGCCTGTTCAGCCCGGGTCACCAATGCGGCCTTTTCTTCGGCCCATGCCTTCCGCTCAGCGTCGAACTCCGTCTTCAGCTTCTCTTGCGCGGCGATGCTGGACACGAACTTGGCGTTTGCCTTCCGGGTCTCCATCTCTTGCATCTTCAGCCGGCTTGTGAGATCAGCAAGGTCAGTCTCCAGCTTCTTGCCAGCAGCCTGTATAAGTTTCCGGGTTATGGCATGAACAATTACTCTACAAATTTAAAGTCCCAAGTGTTTTCCAAGCAAAGACACTTGGCACTTGGGGGCTAATGCATATTGAACGTTTTCTATCTACATATTGCCGGTTCAAATGGAGTAAGCCGGAACCTAAGTCTACAACGTACTCAGTCATAAGTCGTCGACTTGGGGGCTAGCATGGTACAGGTAACTAAGCAGTAAGTAAGAGGACAAAAGGATGTTACCTCAGACTTCTGCTGGATCTGGGTCACCATGGCAACCTCGGCGTCCCGGCTCTTGTGCACTTGGCTGATGTAGCCAGAGACGAGCTCTCCAATGCTCAGGTTGGTGTAGTCGGAGAGGTCCAGGTTCACCCGGTGGGGCTGCAGCAACTCCCCCTTAGCGGAGCACTTGGCCAACACGGTAGGTCTCCCCGGTTCAACGAACTCCGTCCGGGTGATTACCACGTCCGGGTCATTTGTTGGTTGGGCCGAGCCGGAGGCCTCCGGGTCAGCAGAAGCTTCTACATGCGCCGTGTCCATTGGAGTGGTGGCTTCGGGGGCGGAGGCAGCTGGCGGTTCTTGGACCGTCACCTCCGGCTCAGGCAAATCCGGCACTCCGGCCGACTTGGTTTTCTTCACCCTCTTGGTGAGCTTTGCCTAGGCACTGAAAGAACAACAAAGGTTAGTACAAAAAATATGAGTAAAGATCAGAACAACATGAGATGATTATCGTTACCCGGGCGCGGTCTTGAAAGCCGGCAGATTCGACTGCATAGAGTCGCCGGAAGAAGGGGAAGTCTCCTGATAATTTGAGTCAGAAGAATTAAGCGGTTGGCGTATAACACCCGCAGAAGGATGAAAAGGGTACAATTTTGCGATCACCTCGGTCCGGCGTTTCCTTGATGCATCAGGTAACCCGGAGGAGAGGCCAGTGTCCTTGCTGGTCCGGGTGTGCCGCCGGCTCTCATGAACCTGTCGCTTCAAAATAAATTGAGGATCTTGGTAAGCTAAAGGATGGGAAAAGCTTACTTTCCGGGTTACTCTTCGGGTTTTCAGCCTTGGCAAGGGCTCCGAGTCGGAGGAAAGTATTGTTACCTCTTCAACCACCGGGTTACTGGCTCCGGTGTCCTCCTGTTTATAAACAGCATTGATAAGGCGGACAGAAATAAACGACAAGTATAACAAGAGCTTACAGGTTTAGGAATTACCTCAGACTCGGAGCTGTCACTTAGCTGCAACAACTCCGAAGCAGTGGGCCTACTTCCCTTCTTACGGGGAGCGGCTTTCTTGGCGGTTTTGTTCACCTTTCTGGCCTTCTTGGCCGCCTCATGGTCATATTTGACCCGCCAGAACTTGTCGTCAGTCTGAAAAATACAATGATGATTTCTTCAAACGATTCAGATGAAGGTTATATACAGAAGAAGATAGGATGATCAGATTGGCGGCTTACCGCTGGGGCTGGGTTGGTCTTGCAGAAGGGGGCTAACCCGGTCCTTCCACAGTCTGCCAGGCTCTCGTTCAAGAGAGCCTTGGTCATCTCCGCTGCAACGTCTTCAGGAAGATCATTGCGGCTGTGTCTCTGAGGGTCGTCTTTTCGGCCCGTGTACTCACACATTAAGCCGGGGCGGCGGCTCAATGGGATCACCCGCCATGAGATCCAGACCCGGACTAGATCGATTCCATTTAGACCATTGCCCAGGAGAGCCTTGATCTTGTTGATGGTGGGAAGCAGAGGCTGGCGCTCCGCCGGAGTCAGTTTGTCTGACAATGGGTGTGTTGACTCCAGACATGATGGGCGAAAGCCGGGCAGCGGACTTTCATCAGCCGGTGACGTATCTTGGCAATAGAACCAAGTCATGTTCCAGTCCTTTGGGTGGCTCGGCGGCTCGGCATAAGGGAAAAGACAGTCTCTTCGCCGCTGAATGGAGATGCCACCTAGCTCTTGACTTGGTCCATTGGCGCACTCATTCTGACGGTTTAAGTAAAAAAGCTCTCTGAAGAGCAGCAGACTAGGTTCTTCTCCAAGATAAACCTCGCAGAAGACTTGGAAATTGCAGATGTTGGACACTGAGTTGGGTCCTATATCTTGAGGCCGCAACTCGAAGAAGTTCAGAACGTCTCTGAAAAACTTTGAACCGGGCGGTGCGAAGCCCCGGCTCATATGATCCGCAAAAATCACTACCTCCCCGTCCTTTGGCTGTGGTCTCTCTTCTGACGGGTCAGGGGCACGGTAGGACATGACATCCTTCTTGGGCAGATATCCGGACTTAACAAAATCTGCTAGGGTCTCATTGGTGACGTTGGACCTCATCCAGTTGCAAGTAATGGGAGCTTTGGGAGGCATGGTGAAAGTCGGCGGTCTATGATAAAAGGAAAAACGTCCGGGTTAATTATGAGCCGGAGGAAATCTACAGTTCAATGTCAAGGTGGCGGCTTATGAAGGGGACTAATGGTATACACTTAAGTGCATCGGGCTATTTAAGCCGCCGAGGGATTGAGAATAATTTGATTGACTACAGGCCTTATCACAGCTAAGCCGGAAATTTTTGTGGCGCATGATTTTCTTTAAGCCGGAAGGTTCTACGGCGCGTGGTTTCTTTAAACCGGAAATGTAAACCGCCGAGATTCAATGATTGTAGTTTTTTACTAAGTGTGGTAAAACAGGTTTCACACACCGCAGTAAAAAATTTGGATCAAAGTGGTCGGGTAAAAGAAAAATTTCTAGACCTAGAAACAGAAGCGAGGGAGTTCTTGGGCTCGAACAAAGTTCCTATGCAGTAAAAAGAGAGCTGCTTGCGTGTAAAATGGGTGCTAAACAGTCACCGCAATAGTTCTATGCAGATCTAAGATCAAAAGGAGCAGTAAGAAAGAAAACTACCGGAGTTTGTGGCAATGGTGATGAACTACGAAGAACACGGACGAACTACTCGAGCCCTAGTACGGATCTGCCCTATGGAGTAGCGGAGACTCACCGGAGCTGGAGAGGAGCGGTGGTTGCCGCCGTTTGTCTGGTCCGAGTCAGGGTGATGCAGCGGCCAAGGTTGATGAAGACCGGGGGCGCGACGGCGGTGGCAGTAGCAGAGCTCGGGCAGAGGAGCAATGGCACGAGGAAGAAGATGGAGAGAGAAGTGGCTGAGAGCCCGTCGGGCCGGCCTATTTATAAGGCAAGTTCATAAGTGGGCGCGAGATTCAAGGAGACCACGGCGTGGTTATCTCCCCACGAAACGCCTCGATTTTCGGGATGACAGTAAAGAAAAAGATCCATTGCGGATCTGGCGGAGTAAAAAACGGACTTAATGGAAGATGTTGGGGAACGTAGTAATTTCAAAAAAAATTCCTACGCACACGCAAGATCATGGTGATGCATAGCAACGAGAGGGGAGAGTGTTGTCCACGTACCCTCGTAGACCGACAGCGGAAGCGTTATCACAACGCGGTTGATGTAGTCGTACGTCTTCACGATCCGACCGATCAAGTACCGAACGTACGGCACCTCCAAGTTCTACACACGTTCAGCTCGATGACGTCCCTCGAACTCCGATCCAGCCGAGTGTTGAGGGAGAGTTTCGTCAGCACGACGGCGTGGTGACGATGATGATGTTCCACCGACGCAGGGCTTCGCCTAAGCTCCGTGACGGGATTATCGAGGTGTAATCTGGTGGAGGGGAGCACCGCACACGGCTAAAATATCATATATCAAGTGTGTCCATGGGGTGCCCCCTGCCCCCGTATATAAAGGAGCAAGGGAGGAGGAGGCCGGCCCTAGGAGGGGGCACACCAAGTGTGGAGTCCTACTAGGACTCCCTAGTCCTAGTAGGATTCCACCTCCCATAAGGAATAGGAAAAGAGGAAGGGAAAAAGAGAAGGAAGGAAGGGGGCGCCCCCCTTCCCTAGTCCAATTCGGACCAGACCAAGGGGAGGGGTGCGGCCACCCTTGAGGCCCTTTTCCTTCTTTCCCGTATGGCCCAATAAGGCCCAATACGTATTCCCGTAACTCTCCGGTACTCCGAAAAATACCCGAATCACTCGGAACCTTTCCGAAGTCCGAATATAGTCGTCCAATATATCGATCTTTACGTCTCGACCATTTCGAGACTCCTCGTCATGTCCCCGATCTCATCCGGGACTCCAAACTCCTTCGGTACATCAACATACATAAACTCATAATAAAACTGTCATCATAACTTTAAGCGTGCAGACCCTTTGGGTTCGAGAACTATGTAGACATGACCGAGACACCTCTCCGATCAATAACCAATAGCGGGACCTGGATGCCCATATTGGCTCCCACATATTCTACGAAGATCTTTATCGGTCAAACCGCATAACAACATACGTTGTTCCCTTTGTCATCGGTATGTTACTTGCCCGAGATTCGATCGTCGGTATCTCGATACCTAGTTCAATCTCGTTACCGGCAAGTTTCTTTACTCGTTCCGTAATACATCATCCTGCAACTAACTCATTAGTCACAATGCTTGCAAGGCTTATAGTGATGTGCATTACCGAGTGGGCCCAGAGATACCTCTCCGACAATCGGAGTGACAAATCCTAATCTCGAAATACGCCAACCCAACAAGTACCTTTGGAGACACCTGTAGAGCAACTTTATAATCACCCAGTTACGTTGTGACGTTTGGTAGCACACAACGTGTTCCTCCGGTAAACGGGAGTTGCATAATCTCATAGTCATAGGAACATGTATAAGTCATGAAGAAAGCAATAGCAACATACTAAACGATCGGGTGCTAAGCTAACGAAATGGGTCAAGTCAATCACGTCATTCTCCTAATGAGGTGATCCCGTTAATCAAATGACAACTCATGTCTATGGCTAGGAAACATAACCATCTTTGATTAACGAGCTAGTCAAGTAGAGGCATACTAGTGACACTCTGTTTGTCTATGTATTCACACATGTATTATGTTTCCGGTTAATACAATTCTAGCATGAATAATAAACATTTATCATGATATAAGGAAATATATAATACTTTATTATTGCCTCTAGGGCATATTTCCTTCAGTCTCCCACTTGCACTAGAGTCAATAATCTAGTTCACATCGCCATGTGATTTAACATCAATAATTCACATCACCATGTGATTAACACCCATAGTTCACATCTCTATGTGACCAACACTCAAAGGGTTTACTAGAGTCAATAATCTAGTTCACATCGCTATGTGATTAACACCCAAAGAATACTAAGGTGTGATCATGTTTTGATTGTGAGATAATTTTAGTCAATGGGTCTGTCACATTCAGATCCGTAAGTATTTTGCAAATTTCTATGTTTACAATGCTCTGCACGGAGCTACTCTTAGCTAATTGCTCCCACTTTCAATATGTATCTAGACCGAGACTTAGAGTCATCTAGATTAGTGTCAAAACTTGCATCGACGTAACCCTTTACGATGAACCTTTTGTCACTTCCATAATCGAGAAACATATCCTTATTCCACTAAGGATAATTTTGACCGCTGTTCAGTGATCTACTCCTAGGTCACTATTGTACTCCCTTGCCAAAATCAGTGTAGGGTATACAATAGATCTGGTACACAGCATGGCATACTTTATAGAACCTATGGCCAAGGCATAGGGAATGACTTTCATTCTCTTTCTATCTTCTGCCATGGTCGGGCTTTGAGTCTTTACTCAATTTCACACCTTGTAACACAGGCAAGAACTCTTTCTTTGACTGTTCTATTTTGATCTACTTCAAAATCTTGTTAAGGTATGTACTCATTGAAAACTTATCAAGCGTCTTCATCTATCTCTATAGATCTTGATGCTCAATATGTAAGCAGCTTCACCGAGGTCTATCTTTGTAAAACTCCTTTCAAACACTCATTTATGCTTTGCAGAATAATTCTACATTATTTCTGATTAACAATATGTCATTCACATATACTTATCAGAAATGATGTAGTGCTCCCACTCACTTTCTTGTAAATACAGGCTTCACCGCCAGTCTGTATACAACTATATGCTTTGATCAATTTATCAAAGCGTATATTCCAACTCCGAGATGCTTGCACCAGTCCATTGATGGATCGCTGGAGCTTGCATATTTTGTTAGCACCTTTAGGATTGACAAAACCTTCTGGTTGCATCATATACAACTCTTCTTTAATAAATCAATTAAGGAATGCAGTTTTCTTTATCCCTTTGCCAGATTTCATAAAATGCGGCAATTGCTAACATGATTCGGACAGACTTAAGCATAGATACGAGTGAGAAACTCTCATCGTAGTCAACATCTTGAACTTGTCGAAAAACTTTTTGCGACAATTCTAGCTTTGTAGATAGTGACACTACTATCAGCGTCCGTCTTCCTCTCGAAGATCCATTTATTCTCAATTGCTTGCCGATCATCGGGCAAGTCAACCAAAGTCCACACTTTGTTCTCATACATGGATCTCATCTCAGATTTCATGGCCTCAAGCCATTTTGCGGAATCTGGGCTCACCATCGCTTCTTCATAGCTCGTAGGTTTGTCATGGTCTAGTAACATGACCTCCAGAACAGGATTACCGTACCACTCTGGTGCGGATCTTACTCTGGTTGACCTACAAGGTTTAGTAACAACTTGATCTGAAGTTTCATGATCATCATCATTAACTTCCTCACTCATTGGTATAGACGTCACAGGAACCGTTTCTTGTGATGAACTACTTTCCAATAAGGGAGCAGGTACAGTTACCTCATCAAGTTCTACTTTCCTCCCACTCACTTCTTTCGAGAGAAACTCCTTCTCTAGAAAGGATCCATACTAAGCAACGAATGTCTTGCCTTCGGATATGTGATAGAAGGTGTACCCAACTGTCTCCTTTGGGTATCCTATGAAGACACATTTCTCCGATTTGGGTTTGAATTATCAGGATGAAACTTTTTCACATAAGCATCACAACACCAAACTTTAAGAAACGACAACTTTGGTTTCTTGCCAAACCACAGTTCATAAGGCGTCGTCTCATCGGATTTTGATGGTGCCCTATTTAACGTGAATGTAGCTGTCTCTAATGCATAACCCCAAAACGATAATGGTAAATTGGTAAGAGACATCATAGATTGCACTATATCCAATAAAGTACATTTATGACGTTCGGACACACCATTATGCTGTGGTGTTCTAGGTGGCGTGAGTAGTGAAACTATTTCACATTGTTTTAACTGAAGGCCAAACTCGTAACTAAAATACTCTTCTCCACGATCAAATCGTAGAAACTTTATTTTCTTGTTACGATGATTTTCTCTTCACTCTGAAATTATATGAACTTTTCAAATGTTTCAGACTTCTGTTTCATTAAGTAGATATACCCATATCTGCTCAAATCATCTGTGAAGGTCAGAAAATAATGATACCTGCTACGAGCCTCAATATTCATCGGACCACATACATCTGTATGTATGATTTCCAACAAATCTGTTGCTCTCTCCATAGTTCCGGAGAACGGCGTTTTAGTCATCTTGCCCATGAGGCACGGTTCGCAAGCATCAAGTGATTCATAATCAAGTGATTCCAAAATCCCATCAGTATGGAGTTTCTTCATGCGCTTTACACCAATATGACCTGAACGGCAGTGCCACAAATAAGTTGCACTATCATTATTAACTTTGCATCTTTTGGCTTCATTATTATGGATATGTGTATCACTACGATCGAGATCCAACAAACCATTTTCGTTGGTGTGTATGACCATACAAGGTTTTTATTCATGTAAACAGAACAACAATTGTTCTCTAACTTAAATGAATAACCGTATTGCAATAAACATGATCAAATCATATTCATGCTCAACGCAAACACCAAATAACACTTATTTAGTTTCAACACTAATCCCGAAAGTATAGGGAGTGTGCGATGATGATCATATCAATCTTGGAACTACTTCCAACACACATCGTCACCTCGCCTTTTACTAGTCTCTGTTTATTCTGCAACTCCCGTTTCGAGTTACTACTCTTAGCAACTGAACCAGTATCAAATACCGAGGGGTTGCTATAAACACTACTAAGTACACATCAATAACATGTATATCCAATATACCTTTGTTCACTTTGCCATCCCTCTTATCCACCATATACTTGGGGTAGTTCCGCTTCCAGTGAACAGTCCCTTTGCAGTAGAAGCACTTAGTCTCAGGCTTAGGTACAGACTTGGGCTTCTTCACTTGAGCAGCAACTTGCTTGCCGTTCTTCTTGAAGTTCCCCTTCTTCCCTTTGCCCTTTTCTTGAAACTAGTGGTCTCGTCAACCATCAACACTTGATGTTTTTCTTGATTTCTACCTTCGTCGATTTCAACATCACGAAGAGCTCGGGAATTACTTACATCATCCCTTGCATACTGTAGTTCATCACGAAGTTCTACTAACTTGGTGATGGTGACTAGAGAATTCTGTCAATCACTATTTTATCTGGAAGATTAACTCCCACTTGATTCAAGCGATTGTAGTACCCAGACAATCTGAGCACATGCTCACTAGTTGAGCGATTCTCCTCCATCTTTTAGCTATAGAACTTGTTGGAGACTTCATATCTCTCAACTCGGGTATTTGCTTGAAATATTAACTTCAACTCCTGGAACATCTTATATGGTCCATGACGTTCAAAACGTCTTTGAAGTCCCGATTCTAAGCCGTTAAGCATGGTGCACTAAACTATCAAGTAGTCATCATATTGAGCTAGCCAAACGTTCATAACGTCTGCATCTGCTCCTGCAATAGGTCTGTCACCTAGCGGTGCATCAAGGACATAATTTTTCTGTGCAGCAATGAGGATAATCCTCAGATCACGGATCCAATCCGCATCTTTGCTACTAACATCTTTCAACATAATGTTTTCCTCTAGGAACATATCAAAAATAAACACAGGGAAGCAACAACGCGAGCTATTGATCTATAACATAAATTGCAAAATACTATCAGGACTAAGTTCATGATAAATTTAAGTTCAATTAATCATATTACTTACGAACTCCCACTTAGATAGACATCTCTCTAATCATCTAAGTGATTACGTGATCCAAAGCAACTAAACCATGTCCGATTAACACGTGAGATGGAGTAGTTTCAATGGTGAACATCACTATGTTGATCATATCTACTATATGATTCACGCTCGACCTTTCGGTCTCTGTGTTCCGAGGCCATATCTGTACATATGCTAGGCTCGTCAAGTTTAACCTGAGTATTCCGCGTGTGCAACTGTTTTGCACCCGTTGTATTTGAACGTAGAGCCTATCACACCCGATTAACACGTAGTGTCTCAGCACGAAGAACTTTTGCAACGGTGCATACTCAGGGAGAACACTTTTGTCTTGAAATTTTAGTGAGAGATCCTCTTATAATGCTACCGTCAATCAACGCAAGATAAGATGCATAAAGGATTAACATCACATGCAATCAATATAAGTGATATGATATGGCCATCATCATCTTGTGCTTGTGATCTCCATCTCTGAAGCACCGTGCTCGTGATCTCCATCTCCGAACCACCGTCATGATCACCATCGTCACCGGCTCGACACCTTGATCTCCATCGTAGTATCGTTGTCGTTTCGCCAACTTATTGCTTTTACGACTATCGCTACTGCTTAGTGATAAAGTAAAACTATTACATGGCGATTGCATCTCATACAATAAAGCGACAACCATATGGCTCCTGCCAGTTGCCGATAACTCGGTTACAAAACATGATCATCTCATACAACACATTATATCACATCATGTCTTGACCATATCACATCACAACATGCCCTGCAAAAACAAGTTAGACGTCCTCTACTTTGTTGTCGCATGTTTTACGTGGCTGCTACGGGCTTAGCAAGAACCGTTCTTACCTACGCATCAAAACCACAACGATAGTTTGTCAAGTTGGTGCTGTTTTAACCTTCGCAAGGACCGGGCGTAGCCACACTCGGTTCAACTAAAGTGAGAGAGACAGACACCCGCCAGTCACCTTTAAGCAACGAGTGCTCCGAACGGTGAAACCAGTCTCGCGTAAGCGTACTCGTAATGTTGGTCCGGGCCGCTTCATCTCACAATACCGCTGAACCAAAGTATGACATGCTGGTAAGCAGTATGACTTATATCGCCCACAACTCACTTGTGTTCTACTCGTGCATAGCATCAACGCATAAAACCAGGCTCGGATGCCACTGTTGGGGAACGTAGTAATTTCAAAAAAAATTCCTACGCACACGCAAGATCATGGTGATGCATAGCAACGAGAGGGGAGAGTGTTGTCCATGTACCCTCGTAGACCGACAGCGGAAGCGTTATCACAACGCGGTTGATGTAGTCGTACGTCTTCACGATCCGACCGATCAAGTACTGAACGTACGGCACCTCCAAGTTCTACACACGTTCAGCTCGATGACGTCCCTCGAACTCCGATCCAGCCGAGTGTTGAGGGAGAGTTTCGTCAGCACGACGGCGTGGTGACGATGATGATGTTCCACCGACGCAGGGCTTCGCCTAAGCTCCGCGACGGTATTATCGAGGTGTAATCTGGTGGAGGGGAGCACCGCACACGGCTAAAATATCGTATATCAAGTGTGTCCATGGGGTGCCCCCTGCCCCCGTATATAAAGGAGCAAGGGAGGAGGAGGCCAGCCCTAGGAGGGGGCGCACCAAGTGTGGAGTCCTACTAGGACTCCCTAGTCCTAGTAGGATTCCACCTCCCATAAGGAATAGGAAAAGAGGAAGGGAAAAAGAGAAGGAAGGAAGGGGGCGCCCCCCTTCCCTAGTCCAATTCGGACCAGACCAAGGGGAGGGGTGCGGCCACCCTTGAGGCCCTTTTCCTTCTTTCCCGTATGGCCCAATAAGGCCCAATACGTATTCCCGTAACTCTCCGGTACTCCGAAAAATACCCGAATCACTCGGAACCTTTCTGAAGTCCGAATATAGTCGTCCAATATATCGATCTTTACGTCTCGACCATTTCGAGACTCCTCGTCATGTCCCCGATCTCATCCGGAACTCCAAACTCCTTTGGTACATCAACATACATAAACTCATAATAAAACTGTCATCGTAACTTTAAGCGTGCGGACCCTTTGGGTTTGAGAACTATGTAGACATGACCGAGACACCTCTCCGGTCAATAACCAATAGCGGGACCTGGATGCCCATATTGGCTCCCACATATTCTACGAAGATCTTTATTGGTCAGACCGCATAACAACATACGTTGTTCCCTTTGTCATCGGTATGTTACTTGCCCGAGATTCGATCGTCGGTATCTCGATACCTAGTTCAATCTCGTTACTGGCAAGTCTCTTTACTCGTTCCGTAATACATCATCCTGCAACTAACTCATTAGTCACAATGCTTGCAAGGCTTATAGTGATGTGCATTACCGAGTGGGCCCAGAGATACCTCTCCGACAATCGGAGTGACAAATCCTAATCTCGAAATACGCCAACCCAACAAGTACCTTTGGAGACACCTGTAGAGCACCTTTATAATCACCCAGTTATGTTGTGACGTTTGGTAGCACACAAAGTGTTCCTCCGGTAAACGGGAGTTGCATAATCTCATAGTCATAGGAACATGTATAAGTCATGAAGAAAGCAATAGCAACATACTAAACGATCGGGTGCTAAGCTAACGGAATGGGTCAAGTCAATCACGTCATTCTCCTAATGAGGTGATCCCGTTAATCAAATGACAACTCATGTCTATGGCTAGGAAACATAACCATCTTTGATTAACGAGCTAGTCAAGTAGAGGCATACTAGTGACACTCTGTTTGTCTATGTATTCACACATGTATTATGTTTCCGGTTAATACAATTCTAGCATGAATAATAAACATTTATCATGATATAAGGAAATATATAATACTTTATTATTGCCTCTAGGGCATATTTCTTCAGAAGATGACGTCACGGCGGATTATCCGGAGTCCAGAGGATGACGTCACGCCGGGTTATGGCCTTCACACAATTGTAAGCCGGAGGTTTTCTGTCGAAGGAATGGAAGATTGATATGGGCCGGCTCAAATCAATCTGGGGCCTAATGTTGAGGATATAGACCTTAGAGTCACCCGCCAGGAGGGTCCGGGTTAATCATATGGTCACTGCCAGAAGCCCGGCGCCAATCTTAAAGACGGTGGGCCAAAGATGGGCTTAAGACCCGGATATGGTTTAAGGCCCGTAGTTACAATCATTATCATGGTAGAACTTGTAGTGTAAGGCAAGAATAGCTGAGAGTCCGAGTCGGACACTCTTATGAGCCGGCCGGGACTCTGAGAGCTGCTGGGCGTCAGCCTCCCTATATAAAGGGACGACCCGGCATCGGTTTAGGGACAAGAACAATCTCATCGAGAGCCGGGCATAGCAGTTTAGCTCCCTGGTGATCGTAACCCTAATCAATACCACCTCAACTGGACGTAGGCTTTTACCTTCACCGTAAGGGGCCGAACCAGTATAAACCCTCATGTTCCATGTCCCGCATTAACCCCTTCAAGCTTCCTAGCTGCGATGGCTCCACGACTAAGTCCTAGCTCGAGGACATCTGTCGTGACAATTCCACGACAGGGACGCTTCGTATGTCATGTGCACAGCCTTTTACATGATGGTGCTGTACGATTGAGCCCGTGTGGGCCCCACCACGAAAACTTCGGACGAATCCTCTATCATATGTTTGTTCCGGCTTACTCTGCAAGCCAATACTTTGTTTTGTTTTCTATTGTGGTATTCGAGTTGCTTCGAAGTCAAATGTTGATTCCATATCTTTTTCTAAGTGGCTTCTCAACTAATGGAAGTGTGATGATTTACTACGGAATTCATTCGTTCATGCTCGTTCGAATGTTTATTGTGAAGACTATATGTTGCAATTTCTATCCGTTGATTCTACTTATCTATTTGTCTATCAAGATGCTAACAGATGTCACCCTCTTCAGGATGGCTCCGCCAACGCGTCAGAATCCGGATCGCAATGAAGGGAGTCAAGCGAACCCTCCGCCACCACCTCCGCCTCCGGAGGCATGGCAAGCTATCATGGCAGCCACCAACGCCAATGCTCAGATGATTCTGCAACTCTTGCAAGAACGCACCCAAGGGCAAGGCAATCAAGGCAATCAAGGTCAAGGCAACAATCAGCCTCACTTCACTACACTCAACCAGTTTCTCGCAAATCAGCCCAAGTCTTTCAGCTACTGTGCCGAGGCCACGGATGCCGATGATTGGCTCATGGACATCAACAAGCATTTTGAATGTAGCAATGTCAGGCCTGAGGACTATGTCAAGTTCGCTTCTTTCCAGCTCAAGGACCAAGCTGCTGATTGGTTTCAGCAATACAAAGATTCCAGAGGAGTTCGTGTGATCACTTGGACTGACTTCTGTCGGGATTTCAAAGCGCACCACATTCCACAAAGTGTTGTTGAGAGCAAGCGTGAGGAGTTCCGCAATCTCAAGCAAGGCAACATGTCTGTGTATCAATACAACATCCAGTTTCAGAAACTTGCTCGCTTCGCTAAACAAGACGTTCCTGATGAAAAGAGCATGATCTATCACTTCAGAGGTGGCCTTAGAGAGGATCTGCAGTTAGCTCTCATTCTTGTTGAGCCTACTCAGTTTGATCAATTCTATAATATGGCACTGAAGCAAGAGGCTGCTCAGCTCAAGTGTGAGGCTTCTAAGAAGAGAGTCAGAGATGCAGTTCAGTCTTCTTCTTCCTCACTTGTGACTGCTAAGCAACAGAAGTTTTGGTTGCCTCCTCCTCCTCCGTTTCGTCAGCCTTACCAGCAGAAGAACAAAGGTGGCCATGGTTCTTCCAACTCTTCCAACTTTGGCTATCAGAACAAGTCTCAGAATCAAGCTCCAAAGTCCAATGCTCCTTATCACCGTCCACTCTCAGAGGTGACTTGCAACAAGTGTCAGCAGAAAGGTCACTATGCTAACAAGTGCTTCAACCAAAGGCGTCTTCCGCCTCCTCCTCCTGTCAGATCTTCCAGCAATGCAGTGGTCAAGCATAATCCAAAGTCTGCAAAGGTGAACATGATGAATGCAGCTCAAGCGGAGGAATCTACTGATGTGATAATGGGTAATCTTCCTGTTAATGATATTCCTGCAAAAGTTCTTTTTGATACTGGTGCATCGCTTTGTTTCATGTCAAGACCGTTTTTTGCCAAGCATGAATTCACTTGGTCTTATCTGGATAAACCTTTGGGTGTTGTTTCTCCGGGGAAGTCAATGAGAGCCAACTCGATAGTTCCGGATGTTTCCATCAAGATGGGAAACTATAAATTTCTGTCTTCTCCAGTTATTCTTGGTGACTCGGATATAGATCTTATTCTCGGGATGGACTGGCTTTCTAAGCACAAGGCTCAACTTGATTGTGCTGCCAGGGAAATTCAATTGACACACTCTTCTGAGGATGTGATTATTTATGCCGCTCGTGATGAAACCATTCGGTTTTTTTCTCTCAATGAGAAGGGCGAATTGCATGCCATCTCTCAAATTCCAGTCGTTTGTGAGTATCAAGATGTCTTTCCAGAAGAGCTTCCGGGTATGCCTCCTCATAGGCCAGTTGAGTTCGTTATCGAACTAGAGCCTAGCACTGAACCCGTTTGCAAGCGTCGATACAAGCTTGGACCCAACGAGCTGAAGGAATTGAAGAAACAGCTCGATGAACAAGAGCGTCTGGGTTTGATCAGACCGAGTTCATCTCCATGGGGTTGTGGTGTTCTTTTTGTTAAGAAGAAGGATGGCACGGACCGACTTTGTGTCGACTACCGTCCATTGAACAAGAAGACAATCAAGAACAAGTATCCACTTCCCAACATCAATGAGCTATTCGAGCAACTCAAAGGTGCTAAAGTTTTCTCGAAGCTTGACCTTCGTATGGGTTATCATCAGATTCGCATTCGTGAAGAAGATATTCCCAAGACAGCATTCAGAACAAGCTTTGGTTCTTATGAATATACTGTCGTGTCTTTCGGCCTTGTCAATGCTCCTCCAGTATTCTCTCGGATGATGAATTTCATCTTCAACCCTTATACCAATGAATTCGTCCTGGTGTATCTCGATGATATCTTGGTCTTCTCCAAGAATAAGAAGGATCATGCCAAACATTTGCGATTGGTGCTCGACAAGCTCAGAGAGTATCAATTCTATGCGAAGTTCTCTAAATGTGAGTTTTGGCTCGATGAAGTTCTTTTCCTTGGTCACATCATCTCTGCCAAGGGCATCGCTGTAAACCCCGAGAAGGTGTCCGCAATTGTGAATTGGGAACCTCCTCAGAATGTCAAGCAGCTCCGCAGTTTTCTTGGTCTTGCAAGCTATTGCCGAAGATTCATTGAGAATTTCCCCAAGATTGCAAAGCCTCTTTCCAATCTCCTCCAGAAGCATGTGAAGTATGTTTGGTCTCCTGAGTGTGACGTTGCTTTCAACACTCTCAAAGAGAAACTTGTCACAGCTCCTGTTTTAACTCCTCCTGATGAATCCAAGCCATTTGAAATTTTCTGTGATGCTTCTCTCCAAGGTCTCAGTGCTGTGTTAACGCAAGAGAAGAAAGTTGTGGCCTATACCTCTCGTCAGTTGAAGCCCAACAAGAAGAACTACCCCACTCACGATCTTGAGTTGGCGGCAGTTGTCCATGCATTAATAACGTGGAGACATCTCTTGTTGGGAAGACAAGTGGACATATTCACCAATCACAAGAGTCTCAAGTACATCTTCACTCAGCCCAACCTCAACCTCAGGCAGACTCGATGGGTCGAAATGATTCAAGAGTACAATCCGAGTATTGAATATACTCCAGGCAAAGCAAATGTCATTGCAGATGCTTTAAGCAGGAAGGCTTATTGCAACAGCTTAATTCTCAAGCCTTTCCAACCGGATCTTTGTGAAGCTTTCCGCAAGCTGAATCTCCAAGTTGTTCCTCAAGGCTTTCTTGCCAACCTCATAGTCTCTCCTACTTTGGAAGATCAAATTCGTGAGGCACAACTCCTGGATACCATGGTGAAGAAGGTGAAACGTGGTATCGACAAGGGTCTTTCCAAATACAAGTGCTATCACATTGATGACAGAGACACTTTATTCTTCGAGGACCGGATTGTGGTTCCTAAAGGTGATCTAAGGAAAGTCATTATGAACGAGGCGCACAATTCTCTCCTTTCCATTCATCCTGGAAGTACGAAGATGTACCATGACCTCAAGCAGTCGTATTGGTGGACTCGAATGAAACGAGAAATCGATTAATTCTTGAATGAATGTGATGTCTGTCGAAGAGTGAAAGCAGAACACCAACGACCAGCTGGTCTCCTCCAACCTCTTGCTATCCCAGAATGGAAGTTTGATCATATCGAAATGGACTTCGTGACTGGGTTTCCAAAGTCCAAGCGCGGAAATGATGCTATCTTCGTTGTCATTGACAAGCTTTCTAAAGTGGCTCATTTCCTTCCAATCAAAGAATCTATCACAGCAGCTCAGTTGGCAGAGCTATACACCTCCAGAATTGTCTCCTTGCACGGCATTCCGCAATTGATTTGTTCAGATCGTGGAAGCATCTTCACCTCTAAGTTCTGGGACTCCTTCCAGAAGGCCATGGGCACAAACATTCGCTTCAGCACAGCTTTCCATCCTCAAACTAGTGGCCAAGTCGAGCGAGTCAATCAAATTCTTGAAGATATGCTCAGGGCTTGTGTCATTTTCCTTTGGCATGAAATGGGAAAATTGTCTTCCATATGCTAAATTCTCCTACAACAACAGTTTCCAAGCGAGTTCGGGCAAGGCCCCATTCGAGATTCTCTATGGCAGAAAGTGCCGTACTCCTCTCAATTGGTCAGAGACTGGTGAACGCCAACTTCTTGGCAATGACTTAATCACAGAAGCTGAAGAAATGTGTAAAGTCATCCGTGATAATCTCAAAGCCGCGCAATCGCGCCAGAAGAGTTACTATGATAGTAAGCATCGTGATGTGGCTTTCGAGATCGGAGACCATGTCTACCTCCGCGTCTCTCTAATGAAAGGCACTCGTCGCTTCGGTATCAAAGGCAAGCTTGCCCCTAGATACGTGGGTCCTTTCAAGATCATTGGCAAAAGAGGCGACCTCGCCTATCAACTTGAGCTTCCTTCCAACTTCGCGAACGTGCACGATGTGTTCCACGTGTCACAGCTTCGCAAGTGCTTCAAGACGCCTGAGCGCACCATCAACTTCGAAGAGATTGACCTCCAAGAAGATTTGTCTTATCATGAGCACCCCCGTTGCTATTCTTGAGGAAACTGAGCGCAAGACTCGCAACAAGTCAATCAAATTCCTGAAAGTGAAGTGGTCACACCATTCCGACCGGGAAGCCACCTGGGAACGCGAGGACCATCTCCGTTCCGAATATCCGGAGTTCTTTCAGTCCTAGATCTCGGGACGAGATCCTCTCGTAGTGGTGGAGTGTTGTAATACCCTGCATGTGACTTGCCATATTTGTAACTCCAACTCTTGCCATTTTTGGCTATGTGCTATGATATTCCTCCGTGGTCGGGTTATGTTTTTTTCGTTTTGCATTTTGTTCTTGTCATGCATTTCATATCATGTCATCATGTGCATTGCATTTGCATACGTGTTCGTCTCTTGCATCCGAGCATCTTCCCCGTTGTCTGTTTTGCAATCCGGCGCTCCTATCTCCTCCGGTGCACCCCTTTTGTTTTCTTTCGTGTGCGGGTGTCAAACTTTCTCGGAATGGACCGAGGCTTGTCAAGTGGCCTTAGTATACCACCGGTAGACCACCGGTCAAGTTTCGTTCCATTTGGAGGTCGTTGGGTACTCCAACGGTTAACCGGGCATCCGCAATGTCCATTTGTGTGTTGCAGCAAAACCCCCCTCAAAACCAGCCCAAAACCCACCAAACTCTCTTCCAAGCTCTAGGTCGTTCGATCACGATCGTGTGGGAGAAACCGCACCTCATTTGGACTCTCCTAGCTCCCTCTACCTATAAAACTCCTTCCCCTCCCGAAAACAAACGCAGACGAAACCCTAGACCCGCTCCCTCTTCGCCGCCGGACACGTCCGGGCGGAGCCGGACGCGTCCACTTCCACCGCCGCCTTCGCCGTCACCGCCGGCCCGCCCGAGCCCGCGGGGAGCCCT